>NC_087222.1:27029766-27040930 GCF_015104395.2 Macrobrachium nipponense
TACGTATAGCATTCGTCCAACCTGTCTCTTTTATCTTTATTTTCTCACTGTCTCTCGCTTTATCTCTCGTTTTATTTGTTGCTGTATTAGTGGGATGTTTCATTTACGGAATGGGTGAAGTAATGGGATGGTTTCTGTGTTGGTTAGGGCCTGGTTGGTTTGGTTATTATAGTCTACGGAGTTCGGTTGGGTGAGGTTGGTCTCTCTCTCTCTCATCTCTCTCTCTCTCTCTCTCTCTCTCTCTCTCTCTCTCTCAATGAACTCTGGAAGCTATATGATTACGTATGACATCTCTCTCTCTCTCTCTCTCTCTCTCTCTCTCTCTCTCTCTCTCACATTCCTCTAACTTTCTACCTATGAAACCGAAAGTCGCTGAGTCATTGGGGAAAAAAGTCATTGGAAAAATCATTGGAGAAAATAGTCTCTGAAAAATCATTGGGAAAATTCATTGTGGAAAATAGACCCTGGAAAAAAATCATTGGGGAAAAAGTCATTGAGAAAAAAAGTCATTGGGAAAAATAGACCCTGGAGAGTCATTGGGGAAAAGGAAAAAAGTCATTGGGGAAAAAAGTTATTGGGAGAAAAGTCCTTAGGAAAAAAGTCATTGGGAGAAAAGTCATTGGGAAAATAGACCCTGGAAAGTCCTTGGGAAAAGGCTTGGGGAAAAGTCATTGGGGAAAAAAGTCATTGGGAAAAGTCATTGGGGAAGTCATTGGGGAAAAAGTCATTGGGAAAAGTCATTGGGGAAAAAAGTCGTTGGGAAAAGTCATTGGGGAAAAAGTCATTGAGGAAAAAGTCATTGGGAAAAAACCATTGGGGAAAAAGTCATTGGGGAAAAAAGTCATGGGGAAAAGTCATGGGAAAAAAAGTGCATTGGAAAAATCTTGGGAAAAAGTCATCGGGGAAAATAGCCCATGGAAGAACCATTAGGGGGAAAAAGAAGTCTTGAGAAAAAGTCATTGGGAAAAAACCATTGGGGAAAAAGTCATTGGGGAAAAAGTCCCTGGAAAAATCATTGGGGAAAAAAGTCATTGGGGAAAATAGTCCTGAAAAATCTTGTGGGGAAAAACCAAAGTCATTTGAAAGTCATCTTATCTTTCTCGTCCAGAAGAGAGATGACTTATTTCTGTTTAGAGAGAGAGAGTTACAAAATCAAGCTATAAAGGACTAATGGAAGTGACCTTGGCTCAAGTCCCACCAATATATTCCAACCTTTTACGCATTTTTCTCCCTTCCTGTAGGTTTTACCACCCCCCTCCCCCTACCCCAGAGGGCGCACAGACACACACACACGCCCTTTGCTCCACGCCCCTCCTCGCCGTGGGCGTTTTTCTTTTGTGGGTGGTTTTTGTCTGTGAGAAAGTTATATACAATTTACACCTAATACTCTCACTCTAATGTGGCCTTATGGGGGACTTGAGTGGTATAATTTCTTTGTTTTAACACCTTGAAAACTCTCTCTCTCTCTCTCTCTCTCTCTCTCTCTCTCTCTCTCTCTCTCTCTCTCTCTCTCTGGCCATACGCAGCGAAATACAAGTCTTCATCCAAAAGCCATTTCTAATCTCGGCAAAAATGTCGATCAAGGCGAACGGGTGTCATCATCTCCTGTGCAAATCTGGCCAGTCTAAGTTTCCCTTTCGTATATCAAACGTCCCCAATTGATCCAAACGTCCTGAACCTGAGGAGGAGGCTGGGATCATCTTGCTGGTGGTAGTGATTAGTAGGATCAGATGCTGCTGAAGGATTTAAAGAATTTTTTTTTTAAATCAATCGTGTAACTTCGCCTAACCACCAGGCTCTCTCTCTCTCTCATTTAAGGGACAGAATATTCATTCCTTTTGCTTTTTGGCTCTCAAAAACGAAGATTTTCGCTTTTATCTATCAGCAAAACAGCTGGCAAAGTTTAAACTTTTTTCCCCAACCAGTTTTTCCTTCATTTAAGAAAATTAATATTCATTATCATGCTTTTTAGCTCTCAAAAACAAAGATTTTCCCTTTAATGTCATGAAAACACCTACCAAAGTTTAAACACTTTTTCCCTTATCAGTTTTTCCTTCATTTATCACAAATAATATTCATTATCAAATGCTTTTTAGGCGTCTCAAAAACAAAAGATTTTCCCTTTAATGTCAAGAAAACACCTACCAAAGTTTAAACACTTTTTCCCTTATCAGTTTTTCCTTCATTTATCACAAATAATATTCATTATCATGCTTTCTAGCTCTCAAAAACTACGATTTTCCCTTTTATCTATCGTGAAAACACCTGCCATAGTTTAAACACTTTTTCCCCTATCAGATTTTCCTTCATTTAACACAAATAATATTCATTATCATGCTTTCTAGCTCTCAAAAACTACGATTTTCCCTCTAATCTATCATCAAAACACATGGCAAATCTTAAACTTGTTTCCTCCACCAGTTTTTCCCCACAAAGAAAAAGCAGCAGTCACCCTCCCGACTCGTACTAAAAGTCTTCCAGTTTGTTTACGTTTCTTCATCTTCTTCTCGATATCTCGCTCAAGGTGACCTGGTCCCATCTCGGGATCCCTTTTCCTACAGGACCACCAGCAGCAGCATCAGACTCCTGGTTGTGGGACTACTAATAAAACTGGCCGCGGTGTCGTCGGCTTTTCCGACGAGGTCGTCCAGGGAAAAGGAAAAGAAAAAGAATCGATGAAGATGATGCTGGAAATGAAAGGAAGGACATTTTGGAAGATGAGCGCTTACTTCGTCTCCGATGTCCCCTCCAGGGTTTTCCAAGACGGCGGCTGGAAGCGTAGAGGTATGGTGAGAGATATATTTTACTTTTAGTTTAGTTTCAGCTCTAGATCGAATTCTTCAGGTAGATTTGGTAGCAAAATGAAAGGGAAAGGGTTAAAATTGTATAAATACATGACATGAACACTAAAGAAGCTATTCTTTAGACTACATAAGAGATAATTCAGATGCCAAAACAGCAGCCTGAAGCAGTAAATGCCGTTATATATCCAGGAAGTTGAATATTAAAGCTATCTCTAAAAAAAGTATTTGAAAGATTAGATATCTATGTACAATAAAAGAAACCATATCAATTTTCATACAAAGAGAGACTTTTAGATATTTGCAAAACACTGACAACAAAATAGGTTAGAAAATGTTAAGGAAAATGGCTGTTTAGTCAGAGTAATAAAAGGTCTCTACGCCTTGTCTAAAGCGACCAAGGAAGTGCGTGAGGTTAAAATGCAAATGGCGTAAGGTAACGGGCACTAGGCAGACGTGACCTCTTGGGGTGAACCCCACTCACCTTGGCATGAAGTAGTCGGAGATGTTAATCCGTGGTTTAAAACGGAAAGTAGTCTTTTTTTTTCTCTCTCTCTCTCTGTCTTGTCTGTGAAGTCATTTGTGTGGACACGTGTCTGTCTGGTGTGTACGTGTGTAGTAGTTTGTCTGTCTGTGTCTGGTGTGTACGTTTGTAGTCTGTCTGTCTGTCGTGCTTTGTTTTTGTGTAGTTTTCTGGTTACTAAGTTTCAAAATCTATTAGTTATCTGAGCTGCTTGGAGAAGAAGTTGCTAGCCTACTATGCGATGCACGTAATCGACTAATTCCCAGCCACAGTCCGCATTTTAATCCGGTAAAGACATCACGGAATGAAGCACGGATGGAGCAAGAGTCTCCTTAAGGCAGTAAACATACAAACAAGAATAAAAGAATGAAATAAAATAAAAAGGAGTTGACTGCGCGCGAAACGACCATCCAGGATCCAAAAGCAAAACCACGTTGAACAGCCGCACTAGCCTACGCTTCCACGACTCTTCTTCATCTTCTTTTCTGTTCTCCTGAGAACTTCAGTCTCTTGAGGGAGACATCCCCCAAACACCCCCCTCCCCCCAAAAAAGTGGGACGGAAACAGAATAACTTTATAAAAACCAGAAGAATTTGCAAGCGCAGAGGGAAGACGACACATGTGAGCGCGAGAGGTCGCGCGGGAAAGGTCGAAAGTGAAGGAGACGCAAGGATCCTAGAGTGACCGAGGTGCAAGAAGAAGAAGAAGATGCACGTCCTGTTCCCGTTATCCTTGAATGCCCGGGAAAATAAAAATGGCGGGAGAATATTTTATAATGATGATGAGACAGAAGAAGAATTTCATTTCTGTTTTTCAGTGGTGAATGGAGGTTTTTGTAGTGATTGTGCTTTGAGAACCAGTTATTAAGAGAGAGAGAGAGAGAGAGAGAGAGAGAGAGAGAGAGAGAGAGAGAGAGAGAGTTTTTGGAACTATTCATAGATTTTTAAACAAATAATTTATAAAGGCAGTAGAGGAGGAAGGAGTTAGAGAGAGCGGAGTAGGGGAGAGAGAGCAGAGAGAGAGAGAGGGAGAGAGAGGGGGAGGAGAGAGAGAGTTTTCGAACCATTTATAGATTTAAAACACAATTATATATATATAGACAGTTAGAGAGAGAGAGAGAAGATAGAGAGAGAGAGAGAGAGAGAGAGAGAGCACAGACTCAACACTCCCCCCACCCTGCTTGCCTTCACGGTCAAAGGGCACGACCCTCCCTCTCAAGGTGAGGGAACACGTAGGAGTGAAGAGAAAAAAAAGATGAGAATAAATGGATATAAAAAAGTGGTCAGGCAGGAACTCTCTCTCTCTCTCTCTCTCTATAAGGAACTTCAAGGACCTAGTTATTCAGAGAGGCTGAAGATATATATATATATATATATATATATATATATATATATATATAGTAGATTGTCTAGAAACGTTAAGTTGTCATGTGAAAGTGTAATACAAAATAATACAAAAAATAAAATAAACATAAATACAAAATTATATCCTTTCCTTTTACCCACCTACTTGGGGTCCTGGGAAAGAGAGAGAGAAAGAGAGAAAGGTAGCAGGTTCCCATTTTATAATTGATTGGAGGACTGTCCCAGAGATTGTCTGTTTGAGAGAGGGAGGGGGAAGAGAAAGAGAATGTATCATGTATCTTTAGAATTAAAAGTCAGAGAGAGAGAGAGAGAATAAGTTTCATAGTCTTTCACTTTTCACTACTTACTTAAATATATATGCACACACAAAAGTTTGTAACAATACATTCGTATAAACAAAGGCATTATATATATATATATATATATATATATATATATATATATATATATATATATATATATATATAATTGCATACACATAAACAAGTAAATACATTCAAATATATTTGAGGAAAGATTTGCCAACAGTTCCCCATTCTGTAGAAATGTTTGTAAATGCCTTTTCTATATATAATGATACAATATTTCTGGTACAATGCTTCTAAAAAGTATAAGACACAACTAAACGCAAGTACAAAAGTCCCACCTGGGACGGTGCCATCACAAATAAGTGCTTCATCATTATTTATCTTCTGTCTATCTATCTAATCACCTATCTATCTGTCTGTCTCATCCTCCTTTCATTTACATCCAGTCCAGACCATTGGATGACATCCATCCGATTGGACGAGAACTTCTCTGGGTTTGGATTACGATACGCACTTCGATCGTCTTGTCTAATCGAATTCCTTCCTTGTTGTACTGGCTAGACGGGGTATATACTTTCTCTCTCCTCGTACAAAGACCTCTGGGAAGGCCTGGGCCTCGCCTGGGTATGTGGGCATGGGGCCATAGCCTTCTCCTTTCTAATGTAAGAGGGGGTATGGGCATAGTTTTGTCCCTTTTTTCTGAAAGTATTCGTGTCCCATTGCTCGAACTGGCTTCGTGCGTTTGGATAGGGTAGATGTTGGTGACAGGAATTTGAGAGAGAGAGAGAGGTGTTTGCTCAGGTTTATATTCTTGCATATTTTATATTTTTATTTCACCACATAATCCTATTCTTTTTGGAGAATGGCTTGCTTTCCTGTTGCTTGTAATCTCTCTCTCTCTCTGAGAAATTGTGTTGTTTATCTCTCTCTCTCTCTCTCTCTCTCTTTGTGTTTTTCCTAAATTTCTCCTCTATTATCCCCAAAGACTCTAACAAACCCCCGTCTCTCTCTCTCTCTCTCTCTCTCTCTCTCTCTCTCTCTCTCTCTCTCTCTCTCTCTCTCTCTCTCTCTCTCTTCTTCAAACAACCCAAAACCATCATCTAACACTCCCTATCTTTCTCTCAACTCCCTGCTCTTTCTCTCAGTAGCTTTCCCTCACGACGAGGAGAAGTAGGGATAAAGTTACGAACTGAGACAACTACTTTCACTTTTGACAGCAGAGATGGAGTGATTATCTTCCGGGCGTTAGTGACCGTAGGGGGCGTTTTTTGTTTACATCCGATCAGCTGATTGCAGGTGACAGATGGAGGAATTTATGGTTTACGCTCGTATTTTTTTCGAGTGCCCAAAATGAATTGCCTAAAATATGGTACCATATCCGCTTTTATTGACAATATAGCTTAATACACTTAGTTTAATACAGACACTTTAGGTATGAATAGCTAGGAATGGAACATACATAGTTATTCATTTACAAAATGGACCCATGTATACGTAGACACATTTAAGATCAAATCTATACCAATATCCAGATATCAAATCTCATACCCCCCTGGGTATAGATACCCAACCCCCTGTTAAGAACCCCTGCCCCACTAGCTTCTTTGTTAACCTGGCCTACTTATAAGTTTTGTAAGTGTGCATCTTATAAGTTCCTCAGTAGTGACTGGGTTGCAAAAGTGGGTTGGCAGATCTCACGTACGGTGGGTATTTTTTTTTTTTTCATTATTCATTGGGTATGCAGAGATGGTGGTGGTCTTAATGTGATGTTTGTTTATTAGTAATGAATTTAAATTACTATTATTTATTATTATTATTATCAATGACAGGAGAAATAAACTTCCCAATGACGTCATAATTACCCATTGTGACGTCACGATGACGTCACGCCCACGTCACCAAAATGCGTGATGTCACGACCAAATGAGTCTCTGCTTTTATTATAATTTATTGATGGAGAGAGAGAGAGAGAGCTCACCTATGAGAAACCCAAGTTCGATCCCACGAGCTGGTAAAAATATTATTGAACCCATATATACCTATTTATACATATATGTTATTTCTTCACCTTCCAGGAGATGGGTACTTTTCGAAATCTGGGCATCAGAGCGTGACGCCCAGTTACAGTTAACCTGGGTATTTGGGGAGGCCCTGCGCGCACGCGCCCATCACTTTCACTTTCGTGTCAGCGGAGTTGAGCAAGGTGAAGTACTGGGCCCTTTTATGTTTTCATTTTTTATTTCATTTGATTATTTTTTTCGTTTTTTCGCAATTTTGAGAACAAATTAAGCTTGCAAGGAAGTTTGTCTTGGAATATGAAGTTAGGTCCTCTCTCTCTCTCTCTCTCTCTCTCTCTCTCTCTCTCTCTCTCTCTCTCTCTCTCTAAGTTGGTCTCCACTCTGGGTAATAAATGTAGGTATGAGATACTGTTGATAAACCTAGTTTTTAAAAATATTTTCTTATGTAGATTTTATCCAGTTTTTAGAGTTATTATTATTATTATTATTATTATTATTATTATTATTATTATTATTATTATTATTATTATTATTATTATTATCATCTCTGTTTTCATATTTCTCCATTTACTGTTACAACCTAGCTCTCTCCCCCTTCACAAAGCAGGGGATATGGCTAACTAATAAAACAAGAAAAAAAAAAAATTATACCTCTGAATCATACCTCCAGCTTATCTGCAATTGTAAATAATCCCTATGTGCACAGTAATCAAAGTAATTCAAATGTAATCATAAGATATATCTTACATTTAAGGTCATTCACAGCACTCTTAAGCTGATTACTTCGCGCGCAACAACTTCAGCAGAAAGTTAGGTAAAGTTTCTCCTCGGTGAAAACGGTAAGTAGAGTCTAAGCCTGAAAGAAAACGGGAAGTAGAATCTTAGCCACAAAGAAAACGGGGGTATAGAGGCTGGAAGATAGAATTATAAATGGTAGTGCTGCAATTTGTGTTAAGATAAAGGTTAAAAAAAATGCCCTATGGGAAATAAATACTTAGAATAAGTAATGATATGATTAAGACAGAGAGAGAGAGAGAGAGAGAGAGAGAGAGAGAGAGAGAGAGAAGTGTTACACTAGATTTTAAGAAAAAAGTATGGAGGAGCCAGCAGGAAATATATTATTTAAAATAAATAGTAAAATGATTGACACAATACAGGGTTAAAACAGCTAGAGAGAGAGAGAGAGAGAGAGAGAGAGAGAGAGAGAGAGAGAGAGAGAGAGAGAGCTGATAAGAGGAGATTGTCAAGATCTCCTCCTTCCAGCCAAAACTGATTAGGAATTCTGGTCACAAGTTGGTGTCTTTCCCTTTCAAATTCATTGAGTAAAGGGGAGAGGAATCTGTTCTTCCTGCTTCTCTCTCTCTCTCTCTCTCTCTCTCTCTCTCTCTCTCTCTCTCTCTCTCTCTCTCTCTCTCTCTCTCTCTCTCTCTTGGCAATTTTTGTTTACGTAATCATGTTTTTATTTGCATATTAGACGCCAGACATAAACAGCTACTTTACCTTAAAGGATAGAGAGAAAGAGAGAGAGAGAGAGAATGATGCCCTGACCTCAAGGATAAAGTTGCAAGGGAAAGGGATAAACCTCTCTTAGGATGGCTAACCACATCCTGACTCGACCAAGGAATTTGAAAAAAAAAATAAGAATTCCTCGAGGGTGAACCGTTATAGAGGCTACCCTTAGCAACTACTACCACTCTACTGCTCTTTACGTTTTGTTTACAAGTCGATAGGCCATGAAAGTATAATGAGATAATTAGGGTATCCCTCCGTCGTGTAGAGTATACTTCTTCCAGCTCCCTGGTCGAGATTTGGATGGGTGATCAGTAAATATACTAAAGTTTGGGGGTGAGTGGGCCAATATGAGGCTTGAGAGGGTCGAGTTACGCTTTTCCAAATGATGATTGTGACCTAAATATGTATAATTCCTGCCTCTACCCCAACACGAACGCTGGAGGTGAATTATTGTGACGAATTCTGTCTATTGCAGTTTTTATCTGCATGGCAGTTCTGCTCACTGTGTGTGTGTGTGCGTGTGTGTGTGTCTGTGTGTGTATGAAAGCGCATAGCGTGACTCTAATGATTAAGGAACCTAGTGAAAGCTCCTGATAATGCTATGTAAGCAACAGTGATTGCAGAGATACGACGTGAATAAAGATGTACGTACGTGGTACTACACCTTTTTATAAGTGTTTTATAAGTGTATTACTTACGAATGAAAGGAAAGAAAGCTAGCTGCCAAGGTACTTTCTCCACTTATTCCAATTCTGGATTTCAGGTTTGGAGTAGAAAAGTGGAATCCTTTAGACGAGGAGACGTTTTCTTGTGTCTAATTGTGGCTGCATGATGCTGTTATTGTCGAATACATAGTGACTCCTCTCTCTCTCCTCTCCTCGTCCTCTCTCTCTCTCTCTCTCTCTCTCTCTCTTCATGCTTGTTGCATGCTAGGGGTAATGATGTCATGCTCTCTCTTCTCCCTCTCTACTGCAATGCATAGAATGGCTGTGCTCTCTCTCTCTCTCTCTCTCTCTCTCTCTCTCTCTCTCTCTCTCTCTCTCTCTCTCTCTCTCTCATTGAAACAGTTGCAAACAGGGAAGTGATAGACAGTGAATTCTCTCTCTCTCTCTCTCTCCTCTCTCCTCTCTCTCTCTCTCTCTCTCTCTCTCTCATCCTCAGACATTAATTACCCCCAGACGTGACCAGATCACCTTAACATAATTCTTATTTAATTTTTACTGCAAACTTCCAAATTATTCAAGACACCCAGAAGCCCCGTCACGATTATCTGGGAATTATCACGAATAATTACCCCTTCTTTCTCTCATTCCAAGTTATCAGGAATAAGATAATCATATATTACTTCTCTCATTCTAAATAATTAGGAACAATCACCCTTAATTTCTCCTCCATCTAGAAAAATGATGGTATAGATGAGCAACAAATTATAGGGTGAATCGTGACCTTTAATGTCATCTGGAGGTCACAGGTCATATAGGTCACTGGCGTGAATAGCGAAAGACTACAATGAGATACAGAAATATTATGTATAACCTAATGTCACTGAGACATGCCAGTCTATTATGGGAATTATCGTCTTTCCCAGAAGAATTTGGCAAAAGTGACCTTACATGACATTCTGACCCAATTGGGCAGCTCTGGGGAGAGGTCAGTCGGCATTTCTGGCCGAGGTTAGATGCAGAAAGTGTCCCAAGAGAGAGAGAGAGAGAGAGATTTTCCAATAATTTGGGTTAATTTTTCAATAAATATAAAAATCTTTGGAGGGAGAGAGATTTTTCCAATGAGTTTTGTGAATTTGTTCAATAAATATAAGCATATCTAAACATATTTGGAGAGAGAGAGAGAGAGAGATTTGCCAATGAGTTTTGTTAATTTGTTCAATAAATGTAAATATTCGGAGAGAGAGAGATTTGCGGGGGGAGAGAGAGATTTTCCAATAAGTTTTGTTAATGTGTTCAATAAATATAAACATACTTGGAGAGAGAAACAGAGGGAGAGAGAGAGACAGAAATGACCTAACGAGAATTTTGTCTAGATGTACGATAACCGACACCTTTTGATGTACGATGATTTAGTTTATTCTGCATCAGTGTTCCAGCTTTCTAATAATGTACTACTGTTATCGTCTTGTACTTGGCGTCACTTCTGTTCTTATCAGATAATTATACCAATTCTTTCTCCCTAGGTAACTCTCTCTCTCTCTCTCTCTCTCTCTCTCTCTCTCTCTCTCTCTCTCTCTCTCTCTCTCTCTCTCCAAGGCGACAACACTTTTACGTGCTGAAGATGAGCTCGTCCCCGAGTGACCTGAGTTGACCTTTTGGCTCAGGTTGGGGAGCTCTAGAGAGAGGTCAGTCGGTATTTCTGGTCAAGGGTAACCACAAAAAGTACCTGTATATATACAGAGAGAGAGAGAGCATATCTCAAATAATTTTTTAGTCTAAGTCTCAGACCCACTTTGACACCAAACCATTCACTCTCCTGGCTACTTCTTGTCAAAAAAGATATGCTTTCAACTTTTTTTGTTGTTTATTTCCCGTACAGTCAAAATTTTCACATAACTGTGAGTGTGAGTGTTTGAGATAGTGAGTGAGTGTGTGTATGTATGTGTGTGTTTATGTGTAATTCACAATCATGT
>NC_087222.1:27041430-27057549 GCF_015104395.2 Macrobrachium nipponense
CTTCAGATATGGATTTCAGTTTGAAGAAAACTTGGCCTTACCTGGCCTTCGCAGCAGCTGTTATTAGGACGTTTTGGTCCAGATGTTGTTCGAAATCCAGAAGATTGTTTGGTGTGGCTGGCGAGATTTCTCTCCTGACTGATGATGATGGAGCTGAACGGCCTAAGGAAAAAGGAACTGAACGAGAGAATTGCGGCCTTGCGAGACGCCCATCCAGTACCATAGAGAGCAGCGCGTGCACTTGAACAGGACAATAATTCTTCAGCTACAACAGAGGCTCGACTACCAAGAAGAGACGCAGAAGGCGGGCGGAAGGGAAGAACGCGTTCGTGAAATCCAGATGACTCAGGAGGTGTTGCAACAGCAGGCCCACTCGCTCGAAGCTGGAACGATAAAGAGAAGAGGGAGAAACGGCAGCTGGAAGACAAGATCGTCAAGATGGCGGAAGAAAACCAGCATCTGAAGAACAACGTGAAGGAAATTGGTCAGAGGAACGATGCCCTTTGTGAGAGGATAAGGGAAGTGTCTGGGCAGTGGCCAGACGCAAACTGCCTGCTTGAGGGGACGAGAAACTCATACGACAGAAGGAGAAAGACGTGCAGCTAAAGATGGCAGAAGCGGCGTGGATAGCGAGGCTCATCTAGGAACAAAAAGACTCACCGAAATCCGACAGGAAGACCTGGAGCTGAGGTTGGAGCGTCAGCAGAAAGACTTGGAGGACCTCTTGGAAGGAAAAGTGTGGACTCCAGTGTGAAGTTGAGACAGCGAAACTCAAGAGGAAGGAGCTGGCATGCCTTCTAGAGGAAGGAAATGATCGCCTGGAGTCGCTGGAGAAGAAGGCCGGTGTCCAGAGCGAACGGAACGACCAGATGGATGATGAGGTTGGAAGGCTGCGAGGAGAGAAGGAGAAAATGGTCTCCGAATTGAAGAACCTCCAGGAAAAATAAAGACGAATGGAGGAGAGCAACTGAAAACTGCAGAAGATTCTGTCAATCTTCAAGAAATGGCGTTATGAAGACTGCACTGGCCTCACTCAGACGGATAAGATGTGGAAATTTTGAGGAGGATGTTTATTGAATGGAAAATTTGATGTTTATTTTGTAATAAGTTTGTTTTGTTAATCATTGAAGGAAATTGAACTAGAACAGAAAAAAATATGTTAAAATGTTTTCTTAGAGTTTTATTGATTCGTGGATGGAAAAGAACAGCGGGGGAATATAGAAAGGGTAAAGAAAATAAGGGGATTGGTGTAGGTGCCGGGAAAAGAAACAGGATTAGGAGAAGCTGCAAGAAAATTGAGAGGATTCAATAAGATGGGTGGAGGTGCCAGGAGAAGAAAGAGAGGATTCAGTAGGATTCGTGGAGTGCAAGGAAAGGAACTAGAAGATTCAGAGAATCCCCAGAAGAATTGTGAGGATGCAGTGGCATATTCTGGTTCTAAGGAGCAGAATAGCTATTACACTGTTCAGGGACTGGCGGGCGAGGCTCGCCACTGGTCCCGGGACGGGCGGGAAGGCGTCCGCCACTGGTCCCGGACAGGCGGGCCGGGCCCGCCGCGGGTCCCGGACGGGCGGGCAGGCGTCCGCCCCTGGTCCCGGACGGGCGGGTGCGGCGCCCGCCGCGGGTCCCGGGACGGGCGGGCAGGCGTCCGCCCCTGGTCCCCTGGACGGGCGGGCAGGTGCCCGCCGCCGGCGGGTCCCGGGACGGGCTGCAGCTCCGCGTCCCGGTCCCGGGCCCAGGGGGGCGCGGGTCCCGAGGCAGGCGCCCGCCGCGGGTCCCGGGACGGGCGGGCAGCGCCCGCTGTCGGGACCCGCCGCTCCCGGGAGGGCGGCGCAGGCGTCCGCCCCTGGTCCCTGGTACTGGGCTGGGCAGGCGCCCGCGACTGGTCCCGGGACTGGGCTGCAGCGGGCGGCGGTCCCCGCTCGGGCTTTGGGAGTCGGGCGGAGGAGACGAGCGGCTCGCCCGGCTCCCGCCCCGGGTCCGGGAGTGCATTTTGGGCCGCCCCTGGTCGGGCGGGACGACCGCGGGCAGGCCCGCCGCGGGTCCCTGGACGGGCGGCAGGCGTCCGCGGTTCCCTCGACGGGCGGGCAGCTCCCGCCGCGGGTCCCACGGGACCGGGCAGGCGTCCGCCCCCTGGTCCCGGGACGGTACGGGAGGCAGGCGCCCGCCGCGAGTCCCGGGGACGGGCGGCATCCGTCCCGCCCCTGGTCACGGGACGGGCAGGGCAGGCGCCCGCCGCGAGTCCCGGGACGGGCGGGCAGGCGTCCGCCCCTGGTCCCGGTACGGGCGGGTGGGGCAGGGCCCGCCTGCCCGCGGGGTAACCGGGACCCGGGCGGGCAGGCCCCGGTCCGGGCCCCTGTCCCGGGACCCCGGTGGGCGGGTGGGCCAGGCGCCCGGCCGCGGGTACCTAGACAAGCGGGCAGGCGTCCACCCCTGGTCCCGGGACGGGCGGGCAGGCGCCCGCCGCGGGTTCCCGGGACCGGGCGGCAGGCGTTTCACCCCTGGTCCGTGGGACAGCGGGCAGGCGCCCGCCGCGGGGTTCCCGGGACGGGCGGGCAGCATCCGCCCCTGGTCCAGGGGACGGGTGGGCGGCGCCCGCCGCGGGTACCGGGACGGGCGGGCAGGCACCCGCCGCGGGGTTCCCGGGACGGGGGGCAGGCGTCCGCCCCTGGTCCCGGGACGGCAGGCCCCGGTCGGGACAGGCAGCCCCTGGTCCCGGGACGGGAGGGCGGCCCCTGGTCCCGGGAGGTGGGGCTGCGCCCGCCCCTGGTCCCGGGACAGGCGGGCAGGCGCCCGCCGCGGGTCCCGGGAGGGAGGGCAGGCGTCTGCCTGGTCCCACCCGGGACGGGCGGGCAGGCGTCCGCCCCTGGCTGGTCCCGGCCCGACTGGGTCGGGACGGGCAGCCCCTGGTTCCGGGACGGGAGGGCAGGCGCCCGCCCCTGGTCCCGGGACGGGCGGGCAGGTACCCGCCGCGGGTCCCGGGACCAGGGGCAGGCGCCTGCCCCTGGTCCCGGGATGGGAGGGCAGGCGCCCGCCCCTGGTCGCAGGGACGGGCGGGCAGGGTTCTCGCGCCCCCTGGTCCCATGGACGTGCGGGGAGGCGCCCGCCCCTGGTCCCGGGACGGGTGGAGAGGCGCCCGCGCGGGTCGGGTAGGGAGGGGCGGGCAGGGCGCCCGCCGCGGGTCCCGGGACAGGTTGGCAGGTCGCCGCCCCTGGTCCCGGGATGGGGACAGGTGGCAGCCCTTTCGCCCGCCCCTGGTCCCGGGACAGGCGGGCAGGTTTTTTTGGCACCCTAACCGCGGGTCCCGGGACGGGGGGGCGGGAGGCTTCCCCCGCTCTTGGTCCCGGGACGGGCGGGCGGGCAGGCGCCCGCCACAGGGTCCCGGGCACACGGCTGGGCATGTGTCCGCCGCCCTGGGTCCCGGGACAGGCGGCAGGCCGCGCCCGCCCCTGGTCCCGGGACGGGCAGCGCCAGCAGCGCCCGCCAGCAGGTCCCGGGACGGGCGGGAGGCGTCCGCCCCTGGTCCGGGACGGGCGGGGAGGCGCCTGCCGCAGGTCCCGGGACGGGCGGGAGGAGGCCACCCGCCCCTGGTCCAGGGACAGTCGGGCAGTCGGCCCGCCGCGGGTCCCGTGATGGGCGGGCAGGTGCAGGTCCTCCGCCCCTGGTTCCGGGACGGGCGGGCAGGCCGTCCCGCCCGGGTCCGCCCCTGTTCCCGGGACGGGCGTGCAGGCCCGCCGCGGGTCCCCGGACTGGGCGGGCAGGAGGCGTCTGCCCCTGGTCCCGGGACGGCGGGTGCAGGCGCCCGCCGCGGGTCCCGGGACGGGCGGGCAGGCGTCCGCCCTTGGTCCCGGGACGGGCAGGCAGGCTCCCGCCGCGGGTCGGACGGGCGGGCAGGTGTCCGCCCCTGGTCCCTGGACGGGCAGGCAGGCGCCCGCCCTCCTGGGTCCCGGGACAGGCGGCAGGCGCCCGCCCGTCTTGATCCCAGGATGGGCGGGCATGTGCTGCCCGCTCCGGGTCCCTGGACGGGTGGGCAGGCGCCCGCCCCTGGTCCCCGGACAGGGGGCGGCAGGCGCCCGCCCCTGGTCCCAGGACAGGCGGGCAGGCACCCGCCGCGGGTCCCGAGACGGTGGGGGGGAGGCACCCGCTCGTGGTCCCGGGATGGGCGGGCATGTGCTGCCCGCTGCGGGTCCCGGGACGGGTGGGCAGGCGTCCGCCCCTGGTCCCGGGACAGGCGGGCAGGCTCCCGACGCGGGTCCCGGGACGGGCGGGCAGGTGTCCGCCCCTGGTCACTGGACGGGCAAGCAGGCGCCCCGCCCTGGGTCCCGGGACAGGCGCAGGGCGGCGCTCTTTGATCCCGGGATGGGCGGGTATGTGCTGCCCGCTGCGGGTCCCGGGACGGGTGGGTAGGCGCCCGCCCCTGGTCCCGGGACGGGCGGGCCTTGCCCGTTCGTTGCGGGTCCTGGTACGGGCAGGCAGGCGCCCGCCCTGGGTCCAGGGACAGGCGGCAGGCAGGCGCATGCCCCTGTCCCAGGCAGGCGGGCAGGCACTCGCCGTGGGTCCCGAGACTGGTGGGGGGGAGGCGCCCGTTCTTGGTCCCGGGAGGGTGGGCGGGCATGTGCTGCCCGTGCGGGTCCCAGACGGGTGGGCAATGCGTCTAAAATCAGGAAAAAAGTTAATATAAAAAAAACCAATGGATAGAAATTTATGAAACGTTTTGTAGTAACTTTCCATTAGGTGACTTATAAATGGGTAGCAAAACATAATTGCTGCAGGCAGTATTTCGATACCCTCCCCTCCAACTGAGGGGTCCCCTTAATTAATTTGCTATGTACAAAGGTAATGTCCAGAGTTTCAAAAATATATCTTGAAACTCCTAATATTTTATATACCTGCATCTCTGCAAAACTCATAAAGATCAAGTGGCAACCAATTATGCGGACTAAGTATTCTATCTTCCCAGATCGCCAATCCATATCATGTCATCTATGACATTTATGCTGAAGTAAAATTTAGTAGTGCTCATTATTCAATCTAAGTAGATTCACATCAGCCGTGCATTTGATGTCTAGGCCAGTCCCTTATGACGCTCCTGATTGGCTGTTGATAAGCCAATGACAGGGGTGGAGCGTTCACATAGGCAAGATTGTATGTTCCACTTCTCCTGAGGGATGCTTTTGAAAGACGTATCCCTCATGAGAGGGGAACATACATCCTGCCTATGTGAACTCTTGAGAGAGACTGAGAGTTTCTAGCCCGTGATTGGCTTATCAACAGCCAATCAGGAGCGTCATAAGGGACTGGCTTAGACTTCAGATGCACCGGTGATGTGAATTTACTATAGTAATATCTGTTTACATCATAATATATTTAAAATAGACCTGAAATTATGTTTTCTTTATGCAGTGAGAAGTTGAGCTTCTATTGGATTTGCACCAATATTTGACTCAGGAACCAGGACAGATTAAACTTTTCCTTGTCATATGTCATCATTAGTTTGTTTTCAATAAGTAATCGAAAATAAGGATAAATCAGACTCCTCCTTCTTTTCAACTGGAGACACCCTATTTCTTCTTAATTGTTGAACTTGAACGCCTACTGTTTCCGGTCCCACCCGTTGGGCGAATCCTAGTGGGTGCCGTCATCCATCGTAACCCACCCACTTGATGGGTCAAGGTTCAACACTTACAACTTGCCCCATCACATTTTTGTTGTGTCTAAGCCGCTGGTTTTATGGGTCTCACTTTCAAACATCCTATTTTCCGTTTCAGTTTTTCACCTCTCTCTCTACTCCTTCGCCTTCATCTACCATAACTCCTATTAGTAGATTTTCCTAGCTAATATATTCCCTACATAACTATTTCTACAAACTTCTGCATTCTTAACAATGCGAGTTTGCATGATTATGAAATGTGCCAGAATTTTCTTGTTTTTCTTTAGTTTAGTGTCTCAAGACAAAATTAATTGGATATAAATATCTTAAATATGGATTATTGTGTCTCAATTGATGAAAACTACTGCGCCAAGTAAAAAAAAAAAAAAGTTGCTCTCAAGTTCAAAGCAAACGTAACTGTCGTTTCTCTCTCCTCTGGTGGAGAGAAGACGATTCAGTGTTATACTAAACATCAGTACTGGGAATTGTAGGTGGATGCATTACAATGCGATAGAAAATTATATCCAATATAGGTAGGTAGGTTACTCGGTTGTATGAAATATATACAGGGTGTTTCGAATTAAAGCCACCCCCCTCTACAGCATAAACTAAAATTGATATGGACAAAAACAATAGTAATTCAGAACAGGTATTTATTTAAGTTTCTCTTTGAGTATTTGATTATTTTGTGTGGCCTCCATCTGCCTGTACTACAGCCTGCATTCTTGAGCGGTATGATTTCAGTAAATCACAAAAAAGCTGAGACTCAAACTCCATTTCCCTGAGCACTTCAGTCACCTCTCTTCGCAGGTCGTCGAGGCTTGGTATACCATCATAGTTCACTGTGCGTGCTTCAACACGATCCTTTGTTAAATTACTACCAAGGTTTTCACACACATTAAGGTCAGGGAAGCTACCTGGAAATTCACTTGACAGGAAGAAATCGATACCACTTGTTTGTTTCAAAGCAGTCCTGTGTCTGAAGAGCCTTGAAACATGGTGCCTTATAATCCAAAATGTGATTTCTTCAACAGATAACACATTTCAGAATCTTTGAGGAAAGGAAATACTCCACCAGTAAGCACAGTTTCTCTGAAGTATTTGCGTTCCATGACTGTCCTTTTTCTTTGATGATCCACATTAACCGTTTGGCTGTGAAACGGAGAAAATTCCAAACATTCAGGAAAATTTCACAACTTGGCGATAGTGCACGTCATCGCTGATATCATCCAACTTTGGAGCCCAAATGATGTCATTTTTTATGATTGGCTTCCTGACTGTTGTAAATGAAGAATTCGTCTGATCGCGGCAACATGGAGATAGTCAGCTCCATCCAAAATCTTTAAGAAATGAACCACAAAACCATGCACAGTCTTCTCTCTGTTGCTGAGTGATGTTGGGCTTGCTGATAACATGAAATGGCTTGATACCAGATTTTTTCAACTCATGATATACAGCACTATAACTTCTCTTCTTTCCCCTTTTAGTTTCTAGTTCAAGCGCCAATTTACATACAGACTTTTTCTTGGTCTACCTAATGCCTCAGCTATGAGTCTTTTGACTCCTGAGAAAGGACTTCAGCCCTTACAAGATTCTTACTCTTTTCACGATGACAGTCATATGGATTTTTGTTCCAGTTCTTTTAACAAAGGATTCATCTCTTTTAATGTATTTAGCTATCCAGGAAACGTGAAAGAAGGATGCGCCAGCATCCCTGGCCTCTCTGAAGGTTATAGCCGGATTCAGTCAATCCATCTGATTTCCTCCAAGTCATTAGCTATGGCTGTATCTAACTCCGTCACTCAGTCTGGAAATACAAGAAATGTAAAATGAAAAATGACTTAATAGGAACTTAAGATAATGTACTTGGAGATAGCCTATAGCAGAAAACTTCATAACTTTCCATTTGTTCTGTGGAGTTTGGGGGGGAGGTTTAATTTCGAAACACCTGGTAGTATACTACATAATTAATTAGTCAATGACTGAACACTTGAAAATGGAATTCAAATTTTCATCATCTCTATGAAATTTTCAGTTTGTTTTAAAACAATTTGATGATATGGTGGGTTACACACCGTACTGTAGGAGTGCTGAATATTTTATTGGAATACAACATTCTTTAAACTACTGTGATTCAAATTGACCGTCCGTCACCAGAATTGTATGAAGAATTCCAGTCACATAACATGGATTCCCTGGAAAATGACTTTGTGGTTTATCAAAGTGTGTTTACTTTTGTTCTGTTACTGAATTGGATGAATTTAGATTCCAGATGATTAATGGTCGCTGAACCGCATTCATTCAAAACAATTCTTAGTTATTTTCTATGTTCTCAAATAATAAGATAATTGTGAATTGCATATTTATATACATCCCATTTTTAATGTGTTACAAGAGTCTCAAATATTTCCGACGTTCAGAAAGCTGCCTCATATTATATTAAACATATACGCAACGTCTTACTAAGGTTTGCGTTCACACCAAACGCGTCGTGTCGAGTCGCGCTAATTCATGGCTAGTGTCATTTTCGCCTTAAATAGGAATAGGGATATTAGTGTTTTCTATTTTGTTTTCATATTGCATTTCAGTTTGCGAATGCGAATTATATTCTAATAAAATTGTACTCCTTTATATCTTTGTTTCACTTTTATGTAGGACAAAATGTATATAATTAAATTTCTGTTTATCTTTTCTTGTATCCATATGATATACATTTAAAATCTTAAAACTTACCTATAGTTTTTGAAAATCTTTATGGTTGAGTAGTTAAATATATATATATATATATATATATATATATATATATATATATATATATATATATATATATATATATATATATTTCTCTTGATGTTCCGGCTAATTCGTTTAGAATTGTATCTTTTAATTAGTTATCCTGTAAAATTCAATAAAATGAACTTGCCTTAGAAAAATGGCCATTTTCCCCCTAAAGCTAAATCATGTAAGTTCATGTGGAGTATATAACTGATAGAAGATTTCAGGACAAACCTTAAATGTTCCATCGCATGTCCCAATTTGTATGTCTTTCTAGATCGTGTAATCCTGCAATCGTACCAAAGATTAACATTCTGTTTTCATCTTCCATCCACCATCATAAAGTAAAAATCTTCTCGTTCTGTAAACACGCAAATTCTTCGGGAATTACATAACCGATTCGTGTTCTTGGAATAGGAGGGGCCTTTTCTTCTTTTTGTCTCCATCTTCTTATGTTTGCTTGACAAATTTGAAGTTGATGGCATAAGAGAGCGTCCTGCATTTTCTAATTCCTCGCATGCAGCAACAATCAATGATCTTGAAGCTAGCTGGGATTTCAGTGCATTTTCTTTCATATGTGCAATTGTTTTTGCATTTTATGTTTGCTTGGGTTCGCTGGATGGGTATGCTCACTTACAGTTTTACAGATTGAAATCTCTTTCCGTATTCCGTCTTGTATGTACTCTTTCTTTGCAGTTTTTTTTTCCAACACACTTCCAATAAACCTTGCCTCCATATTCCCGTTTCTTGCCTCTAAATGAAGTTGGAATCATCTACGAGCTTATCACAACCTCTGGGCTTTTGATAGTGTATGGTATCGTAGGGGTTTAAGTTTCAACTGATGAAAGTAGATAATACAAAGGTTTAAGATAAAAAAAAAAATAAATAAAAAATATGGTAAACTACCGAATTTGTAATGACCTCATTTAAACATTTAACGACGGGTGTCAAAATTTATAACGACCCTTCTCTCTCTCTCTTCATTTTTTTTTTAATCTATACATGAAAAGCATATACATTTTACGGCGAAATGTCCTTGCGGCAAAATATCCGTACGCAATTTTTCTTACGGCAAATGTCTTACAATCAATTGTCCTACGGCAAATTTGTTTACGCAAATTGTCCGGTCTCCAATTCTTCAGCTGCAACAGACGCTCAACAACAATGAAGAGATTCAGAAGGCGGGCGGAAGGGAAGAACACACTCGTGTGATCCAGATCACTCAGGAGGTGTTGCAACAGCAGGCCTGGCAAGAAAGGGCCTACTCGCTCGAAGTTGACACGTTGCAGTAACGATCCTTTTCCAATAAATGAGGTCATCGACGCCCGAACATAGATAGGTTATTGCAATTGCAGCTTCGAATAGTCAACTTGAGTATTACTAAGAGCTTAGTCCCCGTCCTCTGAAAAAGTTGCTATCATTAAACCATCTCTTAAAGGATCCCTTGATCATCAAGAATTGAAATCTTACAGACCAATTTCTAACTTGTCTTTTTTGTCAAAAATGATCGAGACTTCCGTTTTAGATCAACTCAGTCAGCACTTGAAAGTAATTGCAGCTATTCCTGAAGATCAGTCGGCTTATCGGAAATTCCATTCTACTGAAACAGCTCTTTGTGCCGTTAATTAATGATTTGTTAGGTTTCTCTGATGACGGCAAATGTAGCTTGCTTATTCTCCTAGATCTTAGCGCTGCTTTGATACAGTGGTTCATGAAGTGTTCATTAGAGATATGGCTGCTACTGGATCGATGGGGATGCTCTTAATGGTTTAATTTTTTTTGGGTCAATAACTATTTATCGAATAGATCTTTCAAGGTGAAGGTTAAAGATAGATATTCTGAAAGTAGAAAGCTACACACGGGTGTTCCACAAGGAAGCGTACTTGGCCCGGTTCTTTTTAGTATTTATACAATCGAGTTGTCTTGGATATTTAAATTACATGGCGTTCAATGTAAATGTTTTGCTGATGACACCCAGTTCTATTTAATAGTTGATGACATTATTGAAGATCAAGCTGTTATTGATAGACTTATGGCACATGTCGAAATGGATTTCGAAATGGATGAAAAGAAAAAACTGAAACCTAATGAAAATAAAACTGAATGTATTCTAATTGGCACTAAATATAACTTAAGAAGGTTTGATAACGTTATAGCATCTCCATCAATAAGGAAAATATTTGTTAACTGATAAAGTCAGAGATCTTGGGTAGTAGTTGATGGTTCTTTGATTTCATGAACCATATTAACAATGTTGGTTAGGACCGCAAATTATCATCTGAGGATGATAATTTGCCACTAAGCTGCTAATTATAGTTTGGTAGTTAGTAGAGTAGACTATTGTAACTCGTTGTATTACAATTTACCTAATTATCGTCTTAAGAAACTTCAAATGATTTTGAATAGAGGGGGGGCTGCTAGACTAATTATTGGTATATCCCCGCGAGAACATATTACTCCAACCTTAATTAAATTACACTGGTTACCATCAAGCAAGGATTATTTTTAAACTTTGCGTCTTAACATATCAAGCGATAAACACGGGAGAGCCATTGTATCTTAAAGGTTGCCTGAAAAGATACGTAGTAGGGCCTGGTGTTCATACACGCCTTTCCCGTGATGATTTCAGACTTGATGAGCCTCGTGCAAAACGACCCACTCTTGGTACGAGAACTTAAGCACTGCGCTCCTAGATTGTATAATCAACTTCCGGCATCAGTTAAGTGTGCTTGAAAATATCTTTCAGTTCAAAAAAGCATATTGAAAACCCATTTATTTTCACTCAGCTATAATACTGAGACAAATGCAATAACCCTCTTTACATTACATAGACTTTTAAATTTCTAACTATAATATAAGTGATTTGGAAATCCCGTCTGAACGCTTAATAGCGAAAGCAGGAGGATATTTGATAAACCGTCAGACATAGACATAGACATAGGGAGAACGACCAAGAAAGAGGAAAAATCGGCAGCTGGAAGACAAGATCCTCAAGATCACAGATGAAAATCAGCAGCTGATGGAAAAGACAAAGAAAATATGGGAGAGAAACGATGCCCTATGTGAGAGGATAAGGAAAAACTAACAATGCGGTTGGCAGAGGCAAACAGCCAGGTTGAGTGGCAAGAGAAACTCGTACAACAGAAGGAGAAAGACCCGCAGTTAAAAAGCGAAAGAAGTGGCAATGGATGGCGAGGCGTATCCAGGAACAAAAGGACGCAACCGAAAAGTGCGAATCCGGCAGAAAGACGTCGAGGTCAGGTTTCGAGCGCCTCAGCAGGAAGTGGAAGGCCTCAGGAAGGAAAAGTGTGGACTCCAGAGTGAAGTTGAGGCTGCAAAACTCAAGAGAAAGATGACATGCCTTCTAGAGAAAGGAAATCGTGGCTGGAAAGGAAGACCGGTGTCCAGGGCGAACAGAATGAAAAGCTTGAAGATGAGATTGGACAGCTGCGAGGAGCAAAGGAGAAATTGGTTTGCAACCTGAAGAACCTGCAGGGGAAAAACAGACGCCTGGAGAAAGATAACTGGAAACGGAAGTAGCAGCTGTTCGTCTTCAAGGAATGGCGCAATCTCCAAGGAATGGTGCGATCAAGGAATGGCGCTGGCCTCGCAAAGACGCACGAGATGTGAAAAACTTTGAGGACAATGTTTGTTGTATGGAAGGTTTAATGTTTATTTTTAATAAGTTTGCTTTGTTGATCCTTGAAGGAAGTTGAAGTTGCAGGAAATAAATATGCTAAAATGATTCTTAAGAGTTTTATTATTCCTGAAAGGGAAAGGAAGATGGAGGATTGAAGAAAGCATGAGGAAAATGACAGGATTGGTGGAGTGCCAGGGAAGAAGCATAGGACTCAGAGAAGCCCCAGAGAACTGAAAGGATTCAGAGAAGCCTCAGAGAACTAGAGGATTCAGAGAAGCCCCAGAGATTGGAATTGGAGCCAGTGGCATATTCTGTTTCTAAGACTAAGCAAAGGTGTGTATGATGGGACGGGCGGGGCCCCGCCCGCCCGCGTCATGCGTCGCGGTACGGGAGGGTGAGGCCCACCACATGTCCCGGGACGCGCCTCCCGGGATGGGCAGGTGGGGTCTGCCACGCGTCCCGCCCGGGATGGAAGGGCGAAGCCCGCCGCGCGTCCCCGGACGGACGGGCGAGGCCGGCCATGTCTGGGATGGGCGGGTGAGGCCTGCCATGTGTCTCGGGATGGGCCGGGGTGAGGCCTGCCATGTGTCCCGGGATGGGCGGGTGAGGCCTGCCATATGTCCCGGGACGGGTGGGTGAGGTCCGCCACGTGGTCTCGGGACGGGCAGGTGAGGCCCGATATGTGTCCTGGGACGGGTTGGCAAGGCCCCGCCACTTGTCCCGCCGGGACGGGACGGGCGAGGACCACCATGTGTCCCGGGATGGGTGGGGGAGGACTGCCATGTGTCCTGTGACGGGCAGGCGAAGCCCACTACTCATCCCGGGACGGGCGGGCGAGGCCCACTACTTATCCCAGGACGGGCGGGCAAGGCCCGCCATGTGTCCCGGGACAGGCAGGCGAGGCCCTCCATGTGTCCTGGGTCAGGCGGGCAAGGCCTGCCATGTGTCCCGGGACGGTCGGGCGAGGCCCGCCAAGTGTCCCGGGACGGTCGGGCAAAGCCTGCCACGTGTCCTGGAACATTTGAGATGGCCTTTGTCTAAAACATAATGGGAAAAAACAAAAAGGAAAAAAAAAAGAGGAAATATGGGATAATGGAGCACTTATGACTTACCTTAGATAAAGGGAATGCAAGGTCGCCATTGAAAACTCAGCGGATTAATCTAATTTACATTTATTTACAAGCAACATTGAATGGTCTGAGATAAAGGCAAGGCAGGTATGCCATGTGGGGGGAGGCCGTGTACTGTCTGGAATGCTCTTATCTTTCACAGTGGAAAAACTGGCCGAAATCAACATCTCCTGCAATGCTGGTTTCCAAATTTATGAATTCAGGTAATACAAGTGCTTGCGAGGAGACGGAGCATGGACTCAGCAATCTGGAAACGAATTCCCAACTACACACAACATAAACTAAAGACTTCTTGCATAATATCTCAGCTAATCACTATGGAGGGTGTTTATTTTTAATCACACACAAGAGGAGGAGCTCTAGTGCTTAAATGAAATGTTCAATGAAGACTTAATCTTGGACAGGTCACAGGGGTAGACAAGGGACGTTCAGAAGAGGAGTTATAAAAGGGAAATTTGATAATGGAAATAGCAAGATTCGTCTTGAAGGAATAGGACTGGTTGGATTTTGCACTTTCGAGACGTACCTGTAGTCCTTAGTGGCTTGCACATGTATCATGATGTTTGAGGAGGGCTCCAACCAGCGACGACGAAACAAAGGGGCTGACAAATTCGTTATATCCCCTACAAACGTTAACTGATACTGAACTGACCTTTTTTTATAACTATAGGTAAACCATAAGCTAAAAAAAAAAATTGTATACAGGACATTTTTTTCAAGCAATTTCTAGTAGTCCGTGCGAATTGCATTTCCAAATAATACGAATTGTTCTACGCACTTTGGATTTATTTACGAAGGACACATAATATTACGGTCCCTCCAAACTATTATAATGCATTCACATCTGACGTGCTTTAGTCATGTCTTCAATGGGTGCCAGTGTTAAAAGGGCGGCATGTCTGCTGTTCCGTGCGAATTGCATTTCCAAATAATGCGAAGATTTCTAGCACTTGGGATTTGTTTTAACTAAATGATACATATTTATTACTTCCCCTCCAAACTATAATACATTCACGCCTGATGGACATCAGTCATGTCTTTTTAAATGGATGACGTGCTAGCTAGAGGCACACGTGACGTCACCCGGGAAAGTGGAAACAAAACAAGATTCGCCGCCACTGGCTCACTCGTTACTCGTTACCGAGTCGTTAGTCAAGAGCCAGCGTCCGTCGAAGCATGAATTCGAGACTTCTACTTCCCCTCGAAGTCAGTCTTTTATCCCAAGTCACAAATTAATGCCATAATTCCCGGTGTTCTTTAAGGTGGTCGCGCTTTGGTAGAGGTGGTCGTCAGAAGGCCATTCGTTATTTTCTATATATACTTTGACGTAACTGAAGACAATAATTAGTAATTTTTTCTAAAAATTATGTATTATTTATTACTTTGTACTATATTAAGTACAGTTCAATGAAAAGGATATTCACAGAAAATATGGACTAACAAAATTTTTTGGGGGTGTGGAGGGGCAGGTCATTTGACCCCACGACTTCCCCCTCCCCCTCCCGCCCTCGGTACAGGCCTGTATTAACACACCGTGTAACCTTATATGAATCATTAAAGGGTCTTATAATTGATATATTTTATTAACTGTAACCTTACATGGATAATTCAAAGACTTTATAATTTATATTTAAATGTTGAAAAAACTAAAATAAGTTTTTTATTCATATAATGTTCTGCAATTCAGCAAATGCTGATTAATATCGTTATTGGATGGGACTGGATTATTCTCTCTCTTAGGGGGGCTCCCCCCCCCCCCCGGATCTCCCCACTTAGCCTAACCAAGGGCACTCACAATCAATATTGAATACATTGCTAATTGCAAGAACCAGTTACGCAATGCAACAGTCATTTTGAAATGCATTATAATTATAGGAAAGTTACGTACATTATACTTAAGGAATTATACATTTCATTGATTCTTCAGTAATTTTTTGCGTCGCCCAGCACACCTCATCATTACTAAGGTTCTTTGCAGCATCTCTCATTCCTTTTGCTGTACCTCCTTTCATATTCTCTTTCTTCCGTCTGACTTTCCCTAACCCTCTCCTAACGATCGTTTCAACGTGCTTTTCAGTGCTGAATGACCTCACAGGACTCAGCACTTGTCTTAAATTGCATATTCCTGTTCCTGTGAATATGCTGTGTTCGTATTTTTTTGAAGCATAAAACTGAATTTTAGAAAATATTTTTTTATTGTCATAACTTTGGTACAACATTTTTTTTAATTCAGTAAGAATACAGTGGACCTCCCATATTCGCGGATTTCTCTCGGGGAACATTTCCCAGCATTATTCGCGAAAAATTCAGGTATTCGCGGTATTTTTCTATGAGAAATATCTCAAATTCCCTGTTTTTTTTTTTTTAAAAAAATTTGCAATTTCATCATAAGATGCAACTTTTTTGGGATAAAACTATTAAAAAAACATAAAAATTTTGTGGGTTTTTCTTGAGTTTAAACTAAAAAAAAGGAGGTTTTAAGCATTTTTATAGGGGTCCAACTATTCGACCACTGTACTGTACATTAAAAGAAGGTCTACTGTATGTACGACTTTTGTTAAAATATAAATTATTTCTTTAATATTAACCCAATTTCTTCTCGACAGGGTTTTGTTATCAAGTGGTCAGTATGTGTACAATAGGACCGTCTTGATCTGTCCTGTCCCGTATGAAGTCAAAAGTTACGATCTCAGCCAACCAGATAGCAAGAATGGTGCTCCTTGGTAGATCAAGGGTATGTATAGTATAAATTGAGGCGCTATTTTAAGATTAATTTGGTGAAGTAAACCTGACAGGTTTAAAATATACTTTACAGGGTTTCTTAGGCAACTTTTAGATGCTGAAAATTATAAATTTCTTTGGTTTTACAGTGATCCTTTTTTTTAAAGAGAGATTCGGTTTCACATAATTCTACTGTTGTCAAT
>NC_087222.1:27063049-27097970 GCF_015104395.2 Macrobrachium nipponense
CACAAAAACATTAGAAAATAAAATTATTGTGAGAGGAATTCCTCACAATTACCCTCATTTATTCCTCTCTTATTACCATCGTGAATATTCTATATAATATATATAGCCTAGTATTGGGTCTACTTTTATGTAATTTAAGTCAATTCAAAGCAAAGTTTATGTTTTTTTAATACTTCCAGAATCCTATATTCATCTGAATTCATGTTGTGACTGTTCTTTGGTCATGTAGAGATGTATAACCTTTTTAATATTTTTTTTCTTTTTTGAACTTGTTTATCTTCATTACCCAAAAGCCTTTTCATTCCTGTCCAGTCTTTACTCCTTGTGATCATTCTTCTTCCACTGGGGACAAATGCCGTCAGTGCGCCCCACTTGATGCACTGTAGGGGTTACTAAAGGATATTTGTAGCGTACCTTAAGCCCTAACTAGAGCCATAAGTGTAAAGCAACCCTTCTCACACAAATAATGTTGATAAATAGACACGCACGTCTGTCCATAGACGACTAGATAGAACAAGGAATCTTACATAGGACAACCATGCCTCAAAAATAAGCAGAATGCAGTCTATACAAGACTCTAATAATCAATATATCCAAAACCTGCCCATCCCATTTACAGAGAGCTTGAGTACATGGAGGCAAAAGAACCTTGTTTATCGAAGCCATGGGGACATTCACTCTAGAGTCGCCATGATGGAAACAATTTAGGCATGCCTATTCATGTTCACCGTCTTTCCTACATGTTTTTGGTATGTGAAAATAGGACATTTCGATAGTTTATAATGCTATTTTATTAGGGTTGAAATTCATTCCAACAATTATATAATGCATGAAACACGACTGAGAGAATTACACCACTTTTTGGGGTCTTAGTACCATATCAATGGGTGACGAAAATATTTATTTATTTCATTTTTGACGCTAGATACAGTCAAGCTATTTCATTTTCACAAGATTTACTTAGAATAGAACTCTTCTATGTAAATCGGCTATGAAATCCTGTACATTTTTTTTTTTACCAAGCCAACCAGCCCCTTCCCAAGCCCCCCTCAAAGCCCCCAAAGCCGAAATATCCTGCAATCCCTAAATTTAATTATGCTTTTAATTTTTTAATTATATAGCATGGCGAAAAGAAAATAAATTACAAATTAAAGAATTACGAGAATAAATAAACCGACATTCGAGTCGGAACGAAGAAATTCGCTTACGTTTGTAAACATTGCGATTTAGGACTTTCTAACCATCGGTTAGAATATGGTATTATCTCTCTCGAGGCACTTATTGTATTATCATTGATTCTACGTAAATATGATAATAATGGGAATTATGATGATATAATACAATAAATAAAAAATCGAATATGAAATCCTTATAAAAAGTTAAGGATTATTACATTAATTTCATCAATTTAGTCAATAACATAACACACCAACCTTACATTAAAATACTTAATTAAATAAGCGATTTAAATAAAAAAAATATAATAATAATATTGTTTAAAACAAAAACATAATAAACTAAAATGAAATAAAAAAAACATTAAAATAAAACCGAAAATAAAAAGAACATTTCGAAGAAAAACTACAAAAATAGGGAAAGAAACATTAAAAAAACCCTCTTCCTATTTACAAGTTTGTTATTGTTTTCGTGGAGATCCTGCCTCGTCCGAATCCTTCTCTTATTTTGGCCTATTTTCACGTGGATTAATCACCCTAGGCCTATATTTTTGCAGATAAATCAACAGGTATGTTTTTAATTTACTTGATTTAAGGTTAATTAAGCGTTAATTCGTTTAATTTAACGGTAAAATAGGTGATTAAATATAGGCTTATCGGAAGATGGTCCTACTGAGCTCGTCCGAAACCTTATCTTATTTAGGCTATTTATTATAGAATAAATACCCTAGGCATATAATTTTATAGATAGATATATAGCCATGGCTTTTGTTTAGTTATTTAAATGCTAATTACGCTTTAATTTGATTAATGTACCTGTAAATTAAGTTATTAAACGTAGGCTAGGTATGCCTATTGGGTAATGGCCCGTGATAGGCCTACGTCTATCATATAGGGTAAACAACCTACTGGACTGGCCAACTCACCGACTACCACGGCTAGGCCACCCTCCGAAAAAGTACTTATAACGCGTGCCGACACTGGAGATGGGCATCAGTCGCGACTTCTTGTTGGTGAGAGACGGAGCTAAAGACCTCTACTCTCCTTTCGAAGTATTTTTCTCCAAAGTTAGAAATTAAGGCCAAATTTAAAGCATTTAAAACAGAGGGTGTGAAAAAGGGAAAATGTCCAAAGCAGTGCAAATCTCACCAAAACGCTTTCGAAATTTTTAATTACGCTTCAATATTTTAGAAGATTGACGCCATCTCGATGTTTACGGAGTCGCTTGTGTCAACAAACTTCCCATTTCCTGTGATAAATCCGCACACCACTTGTACCACAGACACTGGGGCACTTTCATCGCAACAATCGGAACATAGTCCCTAACCACGACGTTTTTTAAGTAAGAACTGTTTTGGTAGAAGAAGACGACGAAGCGTGCACTAGATAATTTTTTAAAATAGTAAAGCATCAATATTTTACATATTTATGATGATTAATTAGAAAATATTCGTTATTGAAAAAGTAACTCGATTCTGACTCAAATTTAAGTAATTGTTTTTCAGAATTAGAACGTTCTTTTAAGTCCTGTATTATGACGTCACGACATCTTGATTTTCGTACTTATTGTAAATAATTGCTATACTCAACTTTTTGGCAGCACAGTTTACCAGTTATTCATGCAGATTGTTATCAGCTATTCATGTAATTGTTATAATCGTAATGCGCATATATGAAGATGTTTTACTGCCGGATTACCGCCGTAGTGTGACGCAATCACTTTCGGTCCCTGGGCCTCTGTCTGTTTTCGCACCATAAGAAATTAATGGGGCCGAATTTAATTGCAATGACCAGAAAGTCATTAAAAGAGGAAAGTTGGCATTGAGGGTCATATGCTTTGATTGAGAAAAAATACAACTTTATACAATAGCTAGCTTGTAAAAAAATACTTGATTACAAAAAACTTGATTGACAACTAAGCAGCATACCTACTATGGGTTTCAGAGACAGTGCAAGCACGTTTTTTGGCAATATTTCTGTAACAAACACTCTTATCAGAACGAGATTTCTCTATAGTGATTACACCCAGTGCCGTAATTTATAAGGGTATCGTGAATCACAAATCGTAAAGAATAACGACACTTGTCCTTGTACCAAGAGACAAAAAACTCCATTATCAGAAATGGATACGAACACACGTAAAAAGCTCCACCTACCCCCCCCCCCCCCTACACCTCCACCCCTGTCCTTCCTTCCTTCACCTACCTTTCTCTCTTTCTCTCTCTGTTGCCCATTGGTATGTTTTCACCCTCCAAACTGGGTATAAGACTTACACAAAACTTGGAAATTGGTGAATCAGCCTATGTATTGAAAGTATAATACGTATACATAAATATTAAAGCAATTTTATCATTATTGCATTACTATGACAACTAGAATTCATGGAACAGTTATAATAATGCATCGGCGTATGTGTGAAGCTCACCCTAATGTGGCAATGATGATTTTGCCATTCTTAGCGTGCAAAACATTAAAGGTTACATTTATTTCTAGCATACAGTTTGTTTAAAAAATCAAAATACTAATATAGACTTAAATCAATGAAAAGTGCTTGCAAAAAAAAAACAGCAGCAAAAAAAAAAAATCATAATCCACTTATCCGTAGTCTCCTCCGCTATTGTTTTCAGCAGCCAGATGTACGACAAGGTTAGAAACATTGGATTGTGTATACTTTAGAAATATCTGTAATTTTTTGGGGTAATTTGGTCGCAAAAAAGGGGTAACAGACATGAATTAAATAAACATTTTGAAATAACAAAGTAAATTTGAACTAAATAAGGAGTAGTAAAGTAAACAATTAAGGGAATAAAACTTTGCAGTGTCCGTCGTCTGCTTCTCGTAACTGTGTTTGTGGCTTGCACATTTAGGGACCAGGAACAGCAACGTGGTTCAAGTGCAATGTGGAGTGAATTAAGACCAAAATGTGTATAATAACAATCAAATAAGCACTGAATTCAGTTCAACAAACCATGACCCCGGGAATAACAAGTTCATACTTTCACTAATATAGACAACAAAATGTTGTTTTATTGTGCTGATTACAACTGCCATCTTGAGTAAGATCAATAAACATTACATATGAGGGCCTCAGAACCAGAGAGTTGTATATGCCACTTTTTAAAAAATGAGTAAATTGGCCTCAAAGTTTATCATTCATTAATCTGCTTCTAAGAAAGATATCGATTTAAACTTAGTTTCATATGAAAGCTATACTCTTTATAAGTTTTTTGTGAAAATTTGAAAAAAATTGTTGGGTGCGCTTGCGCGCTAGCATTCAAAATGTCTGCCAAAGTCACATTTTTTTTTTAATATTTGAAGTCATAACAAGAAGCACTTAAACCATAATTGAATGTGTTAAACGATAATAAAGTGTTATCATATTGTTGTAATAATGATGATGATATTAATAAGAGTAATAGTAATAATACTGGTAATAATAATGATAATAATACTATTAATAATAATATTGATAAGTAATAATAGTGTGGCTGAAAAGACGATACATTTTTGTGATAAGAAACCGAGTATTGCTAATGATAATAATGATAATAATAATAGTAATAATAATAACAATGGGAATAATAATAAGAATAATAATAATGATAATGATGATAATAATAGTAATAATAATAATGATGATAGTACAATAATATTAGTACTAATAATGACACTGATGATGATAACCTTTCATCATCATAATACATCGATACTTATAATCAATCACAAGAAAATACTATAATAGAATAGTAATACTATTGTCATATAATAATGATTAATAATAATAATAATGATAATAATAATAATGATAGAAATAATAATATTATGATGGTTTAATAATGATGTTGACGATGATAACCTTGAATCACTATGATGTTTAACCATCAATAATACACAATAATAATATTATCATAATAATTTTTTTTTTACTACTACTACTACTACTACTACTACTACTAGGGAGGGCCCCCATCCTTTAATAGAAGCTGCAATGTGAAGGGGACTTAACTCGATCAGATTGCAGTCTGTTAGCTCCAAACATCGCTACCAGCTGTGACCCTCATCCACTACTACTACTACTACTACTACTAGTACTACGACTATTATTACTATTCTAATAATGAAAAAAATGTTGCACGACATCACTAGCTCACTTATCACTGCCAGAGGAAGACATAATGTACTCAAATAAAGAGTAATTTAGACAAAATAACAGCACAACACAAACCGGATAATCGTAAATTAAATCTCCGCTATGATCACTGAAGTGAGATGTAAACATTGGCGGGAGATTGTAAGCTGCGCAGTGATTGGTCGATGCTTACACACGCCTTATGGGGAAAAACGCTCATTGGCCTAGAATTCGCTACCCGCAAAGTGACGCGCGCTCTCATTGGCTTAATCAGCGCTAGTGATATGCGTCTATCTGGTCCTCATGAAGCGTCCGAGCGGCTGCCAGCACCGCTCGAAGTCATGTTCTTTCCTGTAGCTAATATCGATAATTCCGACTGTCCCAGTAGGAATTTCGACCGTATGTAAATGGTGGAATGGCCTAGAAATGCCTCAAATACACAGAGAAAAGGTTGTCAAATCTACCAGTATGCATAACTCCAAATCCGTGGAAGTGGCATATACGACTTTCTGGTTCTGGGGCCCTCATATATACACTAACATTGTTCAAATGAGTGCTGGGAAGGCTGGCAAAGATGGTGTCCATCCGTGAACGACCCGTCCATCCACACGATAGCCGCCATATTGGATTTCAAAATTGCCTTGAAAACATATTTTACGAAGAGTGGTCACATGCTTATTTTAGTTCGTATGGCACTTTCATATATCACATTATGTTGACGAAACTTCAATCTTTTGAATGGTATGCTTAGAGTTGTAATTGTATTCTTGTTTCACCAATTAAATATCGAGCGATAAGACCCATCCAGCGTGATGATGGTGGGGGATCGTCCGTGATTTTTTACCCTAGTATGTGTTTACCCTCCCAACTGGGTATAAGACTATACAAAACCGGGAAATAAGTGAAATTAGGGTATCTATTTGTAGTATATATACATATTACAGCAATATTATCATTACTGCATTGCTATGACAACTAGAATTCATGGAAACAGTTTGTAAATGCATTGGCGTATGTGTGACCGCTCCACGAGATTGGCAACGATGAGTCATTTTTTCCTCGCGTCGTCTGCTTGTAAGTATACATCCGAAACATTGTTCAAATGAGTGCTGGGAAGGCTGGGATAGATGGTGGATTGTCTGTGGTTAGACGGCCAGCCACACGATTGCCGCTATATTGGATTTCAAAAGTGCCTTGAAAACATATTTTCAAAGAGTTCACATGCTTATTTTAGTTTGTATGGGCTTTCATATATCACATTATTTTGACAAACTTCAATCTTTTGAATGGTATGCTTAAAGAAAGTTGTAATTGTTTTTCTTATTTCACCAATTAAATATCGAGTGAATAAGGCCTGGCCAGTGTGATGACGATGGATTATCCAAAAAAAAAAGCGGTTGTTTACCCTATGCCATTGGATAATGGCCCAGGATAGGCCTACGTCAATCATATAGGACGACGTAGATCTATTCCTTAACTCCCATAGGTCTACCTTAGGCTGGATTAACACCGTTTTTAAAGAAATTATAAGCCGTAGGCCTCCTAATTTTGTGAATTAATCCCTCAATCCCGATGCCCATGGACCTGATAGGCCTATTTTAGCCTGTGGTCTGATGTAGGCCTATGGTTAGCCTACAGTGGCCAGTCTTGTATGCATTAAAAAATAGAAGGGAAAAGTTTATAAGATGGATAAATATCTATTAACCAAAAGACATAAATAGGGAAATAACCGACTGGACTAGCTCATCCAGTTTTCACCGCATGTGGATCAACCCTTTGAAAAAGTACTTTGTTCATGACACTTACCTGCCAGATATATATATATAGCTGTATTCTCTGACGACCGACAGAATTTCGAAACTCCCGGCAAACGCAGTGGTCGGCTAGGTGGTTAGTACCCATTCCCGCCGCTGGGAGGCGGATACCAGGAACCATTCCCATTTTCTATTCAGATTTTCTTCTGTCGCCGGTCGGTAAACAACTGTTTACAGACCTCCGCCTAGGATTTTGAAAACCCCATTTGTCACTTGAGTATTTGGATTGTCTTTTTGGTTTCAGACGGCTTAGTGATTTGGCATACGCTATTGTGGTTTGGATTTTGATTTTGCTTTTGATTTTTCTTAGAATTGAGATGTCTGGATCTAGTTCTACTAGTTTCAGAGTGTGTGGTGTAGAAGAATGTAAGGTGAGGCTACCAAAAGCCTCGGTAGATCCTCACACGGTGTGTGTGAATTGTAGAGGGCATGTTTGCTTGTTGGATGATAGGTGCAAAGAATGTGAAGTGTTAACTGATGTCGAATGGAAGGCGTATGAATCTTACATTTGTAGACTTGAGCGTGACAGAATTAGGAGGTCTTCCTCCAGGAGTGCTTCTGTTAAAAGTCAAAGTGATAAAGTTGCCTCAATCTAACATAAACTGTAGAACATGTTACGCATAACCCTATGATTTCACCTTCAGATAAGGAAGTGATCGTTACCGAAGGGAATGCCCTTTCTGCCATTTTGGAATCGATTCGGAACCTTGAATCGAAAATGAGAGTGCTACAATCTAATGTGCAAAAGTGTAGTGATAATGTTAGTGCCCCTAGTGAAGTGGAGGGGGCGTCAGATCGGTCCTATAATGCCTCCAGGTTGAGACCTCTGTCGGACTCCCAGAACACAGGGAATGGACATGTCGAAGGCCGAAGGAGGGTTACGGGAATTAAACACCGGTCTGGCGTCCCTTCGGCAGATCCTGAAGACGCATCCCAGGCTGCCAAAGATCGCGCGCAAGCGCGAATCTTGAAGGAATGCTTCTCTTCCTCCGAGACGTCCTCACCTCACCGTGGGTGGGAATCTCGGAAGGCCTCTCCAATTGAGAGTGGTAAGGAAGACGTAAGACGTCGCACTGGCGGCAGTCGTCTTTCTCGCCCTCTTAGGAAAGGTCTTACGGAAGAGAGAGCTTCATCGGGAGATCAGAGCGTCCTCCGCCTCGATTTACGCTTCGGTCTTCTCCGGAAGACTTTGAAGGACAGTATCCCACACAAGAGATTCAGGACGCTTTCTGAGCGTCCTGATTCGAGTCCGGAGAGAAGGAAGAAGGCGTCCCCTCGCCCATCTTCTCAAAGGTTCATTATATCATATGGTTCTTCACCATCAAAAAAGACCCTCGTAGCGATTCGTCAACAGTTGGATGCGTTTTTCGCCAAGAAAGAAGAAAGATAGCGTAGTCGTAAAAAAGATCTATGGCTACCCGTCAAGAAATCTAGACGTTCTCCTGCGGCTTCTCTTCGTTCTTCGTCATCTTCTGATTCGTCGCCTTCTAGACCTCATTGACTCAATCAGGAACGCGCAAGCAGTCCTGCCGATAGAGTCTCTAGAAGTATTGGCGAAAGAGAAAAAGACAATAGGTACCGCACAGGCGGCCGTCGTCTTTTCCAAGAGTCGAAGAACGTTCAGAAGGATCGCTCAGAAATAGAATTGGAAGGAATTGATCTTGGCTTACAGGAAGAGAGTATTCAACAGAAGAAACGCCTTGCCAATCAGGGACTCTCGTAGGACGCTGCTCGGGATGCTCGGTGTCGTAAACGTCGGCTGGATAGACTTCAAACTCACGATATTAGTTCAGAAGAAGGATATGAGGACGCTTTTGAGGACGCGAGGCGTATTATAACTCAAGACCGTTTTAAAGGAGTGTTTACACGACGTCCATCACATCAGGACGCGAGGCGTTATGGCTAATAAGGACGCTCGTCGTCCTTCATAATCAGGACGCTTTCCAGGACGCTTTCTAGGACGCAAATGAGGACGCTAGGCGTCCGATGCATAAAGTCACCTTGGGAAGAAAAGAACAGGTCGCTAATCAGAAGGATAAGCGCCATATGCTTCAAGGTAGTAGAAACTACAATATGGGTGCTCGTCAAGAGAAATCGTATGACGTTAGTTTGGAAAATTCGGAGAGAAAGTCAAGGTTAGGAGAACATAGCCGGCTCTCCTCTTCAAAATTGATTTCAAGCGCAAGACCTACGTTTCGAAAGGGAGGTGAAACTTCGGTTTCTTCTCGTTCAATTCAGATAAGCCCTACGTCTCCATTAGAAGAGAAATCGTCAAGCGAGCCTGTCTCAGAAGAGGAGGAGGATCCTACAACCTCATCCTCTGTGGATTATAAGACTTTAACTCGTCTTTTAAAAGATTTGTTTCCTGAGAAGTTTCGAGCTCCAGTTCCTCTCTCTCCACCTTCACAACTAACCTCTTCGAAGGCAAGGAAGACTCCAAATTTTGTTAAAATGGCCACCTCACTCTCAACTAAAAGGGCTTTTAAAAGAATCCACGATTGGATGGAATCCAAAAAGACAAAGGGCAAGACTTCTTTTGCACTTCCCCCCACAAGGCTTAGTGGAAGATCAGGGAAGTGGTATGAGACAGAAGAGGAAGCAGGTTTAAGAATCCCTGCTTCCGCACAAGGGGATTTCGCCAACTTAGTGGAGGCACCTAGAAGATCTTACCTGGCATCAGCAAAAGTTTCTTGGACAATGTCAGAGATAGATCACCATCTCAAAGGCCTTTACAAAACTCTAGAAGTTTTTAACTTTCTAGATTGGTGTTTGGGCGTCTTGGATGTGCAGTCTAGAAGCCCAGATTCTATATCATTAGAGGACTTAGTGAGTATTTTGTCATGTATGGACAGAGTAGTAGAAATTGGCTCCGACGAACTGGCATCACAATTTGCGTCGGGAGTCCTGAAGAAACACGCACTTTTCTGTAGCTTCACAGCTAAGTCAGTGTCGCCTGCGCAAAAAGCAGAATTGTTGTTCGCTCCCTTTTCTGCTCATCTTTTTCCACAATCGATGGTAAAGGGTTTGTCAGTAAATCTCCAAGAACGAGCGACGCAGGACTTATTGTCTCGGTCTTCGAAACGTCCTACTGATCAGATATCTTCAAGAACCACGCAAGCTTCTAGGAAAAATTATAAGCCCTTTCGTGGGAGAGCCTCTTCGAGAGCTGCTGCTCGAGGGTGGAGGTTTCCCTAGGGGCAGAGCCCCCTCAAAAACCAGGGGAAAGAAATGACTTTTCGGCCCTCCAGGCACCAGTCGGGGCGAGACTCGCTCTTTTCGCGGAAGCATGGAGGATAAGAGGGGCGAACTCTTGATCACTCGAATTGATCGAGAAAGGTTACAAGATCCCGTTTCTATCGAAACCTCCTTTAAGCATAGAGCCAATAGACCTTTCGCCCTCTTATCAGGATTCGAAGCAACAGATCTTATTAGACCTTTTGGATCAAATGTTGGAAAAGAGAGCAGTAGAAAGAGTGGTATCACGGAACTCTCCAGGCTTCTACAACAGGCTTTTCCTTGTTCCGAAGCACTCGGGAGGATGGAGACCTGTCCTAGACGTAAGCAGCTGAATCTTTTGTAAGGAAAATAAAATTCAAGATGGAAACTGCTCAGTCTGTTTTAGCTTCCCTGAGACCAGGAGATTGGATGGTGTCCTTGGATCTCCAAGACGCCTATTTCCATGTTCCGATCCACCCTCGGTCCAGGAAGTTCCTCAGATTTGTTCTGAAAGGACAGGTCTTCCAATTCAGAGCTCTCTGTTTCGGGCTGAGTACAGCCCCTATGATATTCACGGTTCTGATGCGAAATGTAGCAAGATGGCTCCATCTCTCAAAGATAAGAGTCTCACTCTACTTAGACGATTGGCTGATCTGGTCCACGTCAAAGGAAAAGTGCCTGGAGGACCTACACACGACATTACAGCTGACGAAGGACCTAGGCCTTCTGGTCAAACTTCGAGAAGTCCCATCTGATTCCCACACAGTCCATCGTGTATCTGGGGATTCAGATGGATTCAGTGGCTTTTCAAGCATTTCCATCCATAGAACGTCAGCTAAAATGCTTAGAGAAAGTATCGGTCTTCTTAGAGAAGGAAATATGCTCAGCGAGGGAATGGATGAGTCTGCTGGGGACCATGTTTCCTCGCTGGAGAAATTTGTTTCTCTGGGAAGGCTGCACCTCAGACAGCTTCAGTTTTCCTAGCAGACAACTGGAAGAACAAGAAAGACCTAGACGAGATTTTGAGAATCCCTCAATCGATCAAAGAGCATTTGAAGTGGTGGTCCGATCCCGTCAAGCTATCGGAAGGGATGTCCCTCAAAGTTCTGAGCCCAGACCTAGTGTTGTTCTCAGACGCGTCCATGAACGGGCTGGGGAGCAACACTGGGGGAGGAGGAGGTGTCAGGCCTCTGGAGAGGGGAACAGAGGTCCTGGCACATAAACCTCAAGGAGCTAGAAGCGATTCGTTTGGCACTTCAATGCTTCGAGTCAAGGATTGTGGGACGAATTGTACAAGTCAACTCGGACAACAGCACGGCGCTCACGTATATAAAAAAACAGGGAGGGAACTCTATCTCGTCCCTGTTCAGGATAACAAGGGAAATCTTACTTTGGGCGAAGCTAAGAAATATAACGATTCTAACGAGATTCGTTTCAGGACAGCAGAACGTTCGTGCGGATCTCCTAAGCCGTCAGCATCAAATGCTTCCAAACGAATGGACTCTCCATCTAGAGATTTGCAAAGAGTTATGGAAACTTTGGGGACGTCCTCTGGTAGACCTCTTCGTGACAGCGAAAACGAAGAGGCTTCCTATTTACTGCTCTCCGGTTCTGGACCCAGGAGCAATAGCAATAGTGCCATGCTTTGGAATTGGAAGGGGATGGATCTCTACGCCTTTCCTCCATTCAAACTCCTGGGAGAGGTAATAAGGAAGTTTGCGGCGTCAGGAAGGAGCAAGAATGACGTTGATCGCCCCCTTTTGGCCTGCAAGCGACTGGTTCACAGAGGCCATGTCATTTCTGGTAGATTTCCCAAGGACACTTCCATCCAAAAAATCGATCTACTCAGACAGCCCCACTTCGAGAGGTATCACGGAAACCTCTCCGCTCTGAATCTGACTGCATTCAGACTATCCAAAAGTTGGCCAGAGCAAGAGGTTTTTCAAGATCGGTGGCAAGAGCTTCATTGCCAACGCTAGAAGAACATCTTCTCAAGCTGTCTACCAATCGAAGTGGGCTGTGTTTAGAAGTTGGTGTAGAAGGGAAAATATTTCCTCCTCCACGACCTCTGTGAGCCAGATTGCTGATTTCCTCCTACATCTTAGGAAATATAGACAAACTTTCAGTGTCAACGATTAAAGGCTACAAAAGTAATGCCTGTCAACGGTCTTCGGACACAGAGGCTTGGATTTATCAAATGATAAGGATCTTCACGATCTATTGAGGTCCTTTGAAACCTCAAAAGCTCCACGAGACAAGATTCCCTCATGGAACTTGGATGTTGTCTTAAAGTTTTTAATGTCAGCCCCATTTGAACCTATGCATACTGTCTCTTTGAAAGATGTAACTAGGAAAGCTATTTTCCTAACCGCTCTGGCAACAGCTAAGAGGGTTAGCGAAATCCAAGCTATGAATAAACATGTGGGTTTCAGAGAACACAATGCGGTGTGTTCGCTGAGCCCCTCGTTCTTAGCTAAGAACGAAAACCCATCCAACCCCTGGCCTAAAAGCTTTGATATCAAGGGGTTATCAGAGTTCGTCGGACGAGAGCCGGAGAGAGTTTTGTGCCCTGTCAGAGCTCTCAAATTTTATCTGGAAAAGACCAAACAATGTAGAGGCCTGTCAGACAACCTGTGGTGTTCGGTCAAGAGGCCGGAATTACCAATGTCTAAGAACGCACTGGCGTTCTTCTTGAGAAACACCATCAGGGAAGCTCATTCGTCCTGCACGGATGGTGATCTTAAACTGCTAAAAGTTAATGCTCACGAAGTTAGAGCGGTAGCTACTTCGGTGGCTTTTCAGAAAAATATGGCACTCAGTGATATCCTGGGTGCCACATTTTGGTGAAGCAACTCTGTGTTCCTCTTCACACTACCTCAGAGAGTGAAGGCGACATATGAGAATTGCTACTCGCTTGGACCATACATTCCGCGGATACAGTATTGGGGACGAGAAGCAATACGAACCCCATCCTTTAGAAAATGGATGTTGTGTGATTTTAATTTAATGGCGGTCTGTTTTTTTTTTATGGTTGTAGGGTTTGGCCCGCTTGGAGGCGGTCTTCCCTTTAATTAGTCTGAAAGTTATGGGACTAACTTTAGTTGGGCTAGGTTTAGGTGGTATTATTATGCTTCGTTGTCTTCAGTATGGTCAATATGGTCTAGTCACATTGTGGTCACGCTTCCGTTGACAGATCATCTAGAACTATCCAGCTATACAGGTCACTACCTTGCTGGAAATTCTAGTTTAAGCAGAAGCAGGCTTGGGTGACAGTAATCACGAAGTCAGCTATGCTAACAGGTAAGGAACCAAGATGTCAATCATCTGCATGTGAAATGTTTCCAAAATCCTTCTATTCTGTCCCTTCCCACCTCCAATGGTGGGATTCAGCTATATATATATCTGGCAGGTAAGTGTCATGAACAAAATGATATTGTCATGATACAATAAAGTTTGTTCATACTTACCTGACAGATATATATAATCAAGTACCCACCCACCTCCCTCAGGGGACAGTGGTAGAGAAAATCTGATAGAAAATGGGAATGGTTCCTGGTATCCGCCTCCCAGCGGCGGGAATGGGTACTGACCACCTAGCCGACCACTGCGTTTGCCGGGAGTTTCGAAATTCTGTCGGTCGTCAGAGAATACAGCTAGCTATATATATATGTCAGGTAAGTATGAACAAACTTTATTGTATCATGACAATATCATTTTAATATGTCTTAACACTGAAGATGGGCACCAGTCATAAAGTTGTTTGGTGGTGATAACAGGAGCCCGAGACCTCTACTATCCTTTTGAATTAAGTATTTCCTCGAAAGTTAGAAATTAAGGTCATATTTTAAGATTAAACAGAGGGTAATGGAAGGGTCTTGGACTCTACGCAGTGCACACACATACCTCCATGATGCTTTCAAAATTTTTACTTATAACTCCGAATATTTAGAAGATTGACGCCATCTCGGTGTTTGTGGAGTCACTTGTGTCAATAAACTTCCCATTCCATGTGCTAGGGGGAAACATCACAGTGGAGCCATCGTCATCACGTGGATCAGCCTTATTCACTTGATATTTAATTGGTGAAACAAGAATACAATTACACCTTTGAAGCACCTTTAAGCATACCATTCAAAAGATTGAAGTTTTGTCAACATAATGTGATATATGAAAGTGCCATACGAACTAAAATAAGCATGTGAGCTCTGTAAACTATGTTTTCAAGGCAGTTTTGAAATCCAATATGGCGGCAACTGCGGGAGGTGTCGTTCGTAAGCACAGCGAAGCCACCATCTTTCCCAGCCTTCCCAGCACTCATTTGAACAATGTTAGCGTATTTATGCAACGTTTATTGATCTTGCTCAAGATTGCAGTTGTAATCAGCACAATAAAACAACATTTGTTGCCTATATTAGTGAAAGTATGAAACTTCTTATTCCTGGTGGGGTCATGGTTTTGAAATTAAATTCATTATTACCTTGTAATCGGTGGTTTTATCCTTACTACCATCACAACTGAAACTCCACAGTGCTTATTTGATTGTTATTATACACATTTTGGTCTTAATTCACTCCAAATTGCACTTGAACTACATTGCGGTTCCTGGTTCATAAGCGCTCACCCCACAAGCACTGTTACAGGCAGCACACGAGTACACGGTTTATGAGGTGCAAAGCTTTATTCCCTTAATTGTTTACTTACTCATTATTTAGTTTAACTTTACTTTGTTACTTCAAAATGTTTATCTAATTCATGTCTATTATCCCTTTTTCGCAACCAAATTAACCCCAAAAAATTACAGATATCTTTGAAGTACATATGAGCAGACGACGGCAAAATGACTCATCGTTGCCAATCTAGTGGAGCTTCACACATATGCCGATGCATTTACAAACTGTTTTCCATGAGTTCTAGTTGTCATAGTAATGCAGCAATGATAAAATTGCTCTAATATGTATATATACTACAAATAGATGCGCTAATTTCACTTATTTCCCCGGTTTTGTGTAAGTCTTATACCCAGTTGGGAGGGTAAACACATACCAATTGGCAACACTGATAAACAATAGAAAAGCACGAACAACACCGTAGACACCATTCACAAGCAAAACTGTTGATATTTGAGTCAGGAATCTAGTGACTTTTTCAACAACGAATATTTTCATGAATATGTAAAAATATTTATGCAATTCATGACCTTATACTGCCTTTTAACTATTTATTTAAATAATTATCTAGTGCACACTTCTTCTTCTTCTACCAAAAATCGTAGTTTCCTTTAAAAAATAGTGGTTGGAAGTCTTGTTTACGATTGTTATGATGAAATTGCCCCAGCATTTATGGGTACAAGTGGAGTGCAGATTTAGCACAGGAAATGGGAAGTTTGTTGACACAAGCAACTCCACAAACATCGAGATGGTGTCAATCTTCGAAATATTGGTAGTTGTAAGTAAAAATTTCGAAAGCATCACAGAGGTACGTAGTGTGCGCTGCGTAGAGCCAGACTTTTCATTACCCTCTGTTTAATCTTAAAATATGACCTTAATTTCTAACTTTGGAGAAAACACTTACTTTGAAAGGAGAGTAGAGGTCTCAAGATCCTGCTCTCACCACCAGCAATTCATGACTGATGACCATCCCTGGTGTCAGGACGTGTTAAAGTACTTTTTCGGAGGGTAGCTTCAAACGCGGTAGAAAGTGGCTTGGCTTGGCTAGTCTAGTCGGTTGTTTCCCCTAAATCCGCACACCACTTGTACCCATAGACGCTGGGGCACTTCGCAAAAATTGTAAACAATGACTTCCAACCACGACTTATCCAAGGAAACTATGATGCTTTAGTAAAAGAAGAAGAAGAAGCATGCAGTAGATAATTATTTAGATAAATAGTTAAACGGCATTATAAGGTCATGAATTGCCTAAATTTTGTACATATTCATGATTATTAATATTTTAAAAATGTTCGTTGTTGAAAAAGTAACTAGAACTAGATTCCTTACTAAAATATCAACGGCATTGTTCGCACTCTTCTATTGTTTATCAGTGTTGCCAATTGTTGTGTGTTTACCCTCCCAACTGGGTATAAGACTTACACAAAACCGGGGAAATAAGTGAATTAACGTATCTATTTGTAGTATATATACATATAAGAGCAATTTTATCATTATTGCATTACTGTGACAATAGAATTCATGGAAACAGTTTGTAAATGCATCAGCATATGTATGAAGCTCCACTAAATTGGCAATGATGACATTTTGCCGTATCTACTTTAGAAATATCTGTAATTTTTGGGGGTTAATTTGGTTGCAAAAAAGGGATAATAGACATGAATTAAATAAACATTTTGAAGTAACAAAGTTAAACTAAATAATAAGTAAAGTAAACAATCAAGGAATAAAGCTTTGCACCTCATAAACCTTGTGGTCATGTGCTGCCCGCAACTGTGTTTGTGGAGTGAGCCTTAGGAACCAAGAACCACAACGTAGTTCAAGTGCAATTTGGAGTGAATTAAGACCAAAACATCTATAATTACATTCAGATAAGCACTGTGGAGTTTCAGTTGTGATGACAGTAAGGATAAAACCACTGATTACAAGGTCAAAATGAATTTCAGTTCAAACCATAACCCCAGGAATAAGAAGTTTCACACTTTCACTAATATAGACAACAAAATGTTGTTTTATTGTGCTGATTACAACTGCAATCTTGAGTAAGATCAATAAACATTACATATATATGCTAACATTGTTCAATGAGTGCTGGGAAGGCTGGGAAAGATGTTGGATCCTTGGCAGTTACGAATGGCACCTCAGTTGGTTGACGCCATATTGGATTTCAAAACTGCCTTGAAAACATATTTTACGAAGACCTCACATGCTTATTTTAGTTTGTATGGCACTTTCATATATCACATTATGTTGACGAAACTTCAATCTTTTGAATGGTATGCTTAAAGATGTAATTGTATTCTTGTTTCACCAATTAAATATCGAGTGAATAAGGCTGATCCCCGCGATGACGATGGATCCATTGCGGTGTTTCCCCCTATTAAAAAGGCACAGGATATTGGTACGGCAGCCGTATACTGATCATGATAGATATTGGTACAGCTGTGAATTGTGCATGCGTCAATTTCAGACTTCTTGCCGTACAAATAACATTGTGGTGAGGGTACGTCAGGTCTGTCAGTGGTGCCTTATTGCGCTCTTGACTTGCTGTAGGTACGGCAGTTAGCAGTATCCATTTACCAGTTTGCTAATCATGCAGCAATTGCCGTACACTGTTGTTAAGAGCTATAGGTTTGGTACTAGAAGATCAGCGACGGTAGTAATAATAGTCGAACTGAATTGTTTCGCTGAACATGTTCAATTCAAAATGTCAAAGTGAAGCACCATACTGGTATCACCAAAGCACCAAAACATTTTGACAGTAAATGAAAATATAAGGAGTCACAGTAATACTTAAACATATACATACTTAGATTTTGACTATATTCATGAAAAATAAAAATAAAATAGTCTATCTGTATACTTCAAATCTTTGAATCTCCTCTGAACCTTGTAATAATACATCAGTTTTCGCCGAAATACTGATGTTTTCAGGTTTCAACGAACTGAAAAAGGCAATAGACGTCTACGAAGAGTCAAACTTCCAGAAATTTTATATCTGTAGGTCAAGAATGCTCGAATTGGCTCTGAAAAGAGCTGCGAAGAGAAGGTTGGAAAACTACCAACGTCGATCCTCTGGTAAACGGCCTAATCAATCGCGAGTAATAATTCAAATCAGGTCTATATTAACAGCATGTTTCCCATATTGGACGCACTACTGTAGTGCACTTCTTTACTAGCTAGGCCTCAAATCTTCTTTGAATCTCCTCTTCAGAGCTCTTTTCAGGGCCGATTCAATCGTTCGTGACCTACGGATATACAATTTCTGGAAGTTTGACTCTTTGTAGACATCTGTTGCCTTTTTCAGCTTGTTGAAACCTGAAAACATTTGTTTTTCGGCAAAAACTGATGTATTATTGCACGGTTCATATTGTTCAGTCGCCATTTTCTTGCTGGACTGTCACTGATATGCCTGAGGGCAATTCACAGCTGTACCAATATCTATCGCAGTCAGGGTACGGCTGCCATATCAATATCTAGTTTGTGTGAAAAAACTCAGATAAAATACAATAGGCCTAAGTATATATATATTTTATGTATAATTTTTGTCGTTTGTCTCCTGACAGATTCCAACGATGAGCCAGATAGATTCGCGTCCATCCACGCCAGGGAGCATGGCTCTGGAGGTCTTGGAGGGTGACAACAGCATCTTCAAGAAGCCGTTGGTGCCGCCCCCGAGGAAGAGGAGGAAAGTACTGGACGAGGACACCTACGTCAAAGTACGATCCGCCTGAGGTCTTCTCGGCAGTCCCTGGTTATCGGTGGGCGGGGTGTTCCGTTCTCGGCTGGGTGCCCTTTAACCGAAACTCGGCAATTTGTGGCCGATAACCTGTTAATGGCGCCTCTGTTTAGGTGTGTCACGGCACCATAACTCTATTATCTGCACCTTGTGGCGCCGATAGCTGAAACTCGGCCCGTTGTGGCTCCATTAATTGCCGATTTTATGGCACTAGACGAGCGCCATAAAACGGGATCACCATTAACCGAGTCCACCGATAACTGGGAATTGCTTGTATGTTATGTTTTAGTCAATGGATTCATTCAAATACTTTCATGTATAAGGATTTCATATTATATTGATTTTTGAAGCACTACAAATATTGAATTTTGGATACAATATATTTGAACATTTTATATTTGTACAAATCTCTGCTTTACAGTTTGGTTTCAAGTAAACTGTAGTTCTGTAGTTCTTTATGGTGTGTTTGAGGCTCAAATGGAAATCTAGCATCAGTCTTTTCGAATAGAAATATAAACCAGTCTTTTATGTTTGAAGTTTTAGGCTAAGTTTTCTTATGAACTTTAAACTAATAGGTAAAATTCTTTGGTCTGTATGAATTCCTGAGTAACGTAGGTAGTGTATACGTACGATAGTTATGATAGTTTTTTAACAGAGGAGGTACAATGATTTTCTTTGTTTTGACTCTTATCTTGGAGGATTAGAGGAAGGTGCCAACATTATATGCTGGGTTAACATGGAAAGATATTTTTACTCAATATTTATGGTAAATTAGGCAATAGAACACCAGTAGGTAAATTCCAGTTCTTTAATGACAGTTTTGTTAATTTTTTCAGGAAGTAGAGAAAATAATCGAAAGGGACTTTTTTCCCGATCTGGAAGATCTGAAAGAAAAAGTTGAGTTCTTGGAGGCCAAGGAAGCTAACGACATCATCAAGCTAAGGGAATTTTACTCCAAATACTCCTGCGGGAAAGACTCTGCCTTCCGAAATGTAGAAGACAGTCCAGCAACCTTTGAAACACCAGTAGCAAACAGTGGGGACGCAACTCCATTGATAGGCAGTGCACGAAGTTTGTCCAAGTCTACTTGCAATGCAAAGGAGAGTGCAACAGATAAAGACAGTGCTTCCGACAGCTCCAAAATATCGCTGGACGAATTTCTTGACTCTCACACAAGTGAGGATAACGAGAGCTTTGAACAGTTGATGGAGAAAAATGAAGCAAATTTAGGTTGAAGGTGAGTGCAATTATTATCGTTTTGTACTGCATCAGCCCTGTAGAGGTAACTGCTGCTTAAAGTGTGCCTTGCAAGTTTAAAGGTTCTTTTCAAATGTCCAAATGCTTTAACTTACTCCAGTTCTCATTCTAATTTAAGATGAATCAAGGTGGCTACAACTGACAACATGTTTAAATTTTTAATATCTTGCACTTCCATTCTTTGTGATAGTGACGATGGCAAACTATATTTGACATATATACACGATTGTAATTGGTTTTGAATTATTTTTTCTTGACTGCGTTTCAACTTCAGTGTGCAGTATACTGTATCAGTAGTACATATATTATTCTTTCATACTCAGCATGCCTGGATGTTTGAAGCAGAAGAGAAGCCACAATGAAGATCACACGCCAAACTTGAGTCTTCCAACGGTCCTAGACAGCAGCGAGAGGAAGCCTCGCGAGGCTGTGGTCCATAACAGGAACCTAGCTCCAGAACGACTCCAGGCCAGGCCCCAAGCAGGTGGAAAACTGGAAATTCAAAACATTCAACTCAGTCATGTTTGTACCAGATGGTGAGTGTCGAGGAATGTCCCAATATTTTTTTGTTTGTAGTAAAGTATTTGTAGTGGTTTTATTTTGCTATTTTGTTCAAAAGCGTCCATTGGAGCACCATTTGTGTTCTGTTATGTACAAAATTAGAAATCATTTGTGTTTTTGCAGGAGTGCCAGTTTCCCGAGCAAAGAGCATAGAGGCTGCGAAACAGAAGAAGCGAGAGGTGAATTTATCCAACACTCGGTACACAAGCTACCCGTTTACTGAGACGTTAAGTCAAGCCAGCCATGTTGGAAGCATCGGCCGTTCAGGCCAGCAAAAGGGAGGGAAAAGTTGGCGTAGATGGTGGAGTATTCATTCATTCTGTGTAAAGACTATATTTGTACTGCTTTTTGAACTTTCAGTTTATGTTTGCTCTTAATCATTAGCCTTTTTTTTATATATAATTTCAATTTAAAACTGAGAAATTAACATCTCTGACAAACTGTATTGTATAGAAATACTATGCTATATGAGGTGCATTTTGTTTTAACGTGAAGCGTATGCTTTATGAAATCATTTCAAAGATACTTACCAGTTCAAGCAATAAGAACTTCTTTTACATTCTGAGGATCTGTGGATCTGTTCGGATATCTTTTACATTTGATTTACCTCTCATCATGCATCATCCACAAGGCCACTTTCCTAAGTGCTTCCAGTGACTATAATCTGACTTGTTTGTACTACAGGCAGTCCCCGGGTTACGACGGGGGTTCCGTTCTTGAGACGCGTTGTAACCCAAAAATTGTCGTAGGCCGGAACATCACCAAATGTCCTAAGAAAACCTTACTTTTAATGCTTTGGGTGCATTCTTCAAAACTATGTAAACTGCATTCTTATTGCATTTTGCATAAAAAAAATCTTCAAATATTGATTATTTTGCATTTTTGGTGTCATATTTCTTTCGTGCCAGATGAGCGTCGTAACCCTGGAACATGCGTTGTACCCTGGAAATAATTTCTGATGAATATAATTGAAAAGCGCCTTAACCTCGGAACGTCGTAAGCCAAACCCGTCGTAACCCGGGACTGCCTCTATTATGCCTTCGTTCCTCATTTTCCATCTTTCAGCCATATCGAGACCTCTTCCTCAGATTATGCTATTAAAAACACTATGTCTACACATAGACTCCCAGGTCTCCCCTGTTTTGCAACTTCCTCAGTTAGTTTGATCCATCAGGAAAAGATAAAGGGTTTCCTATAACACACATGTACTTTGTATATACATACTACCTTCACCTCTAATTTCATATCAAGATGTTGTGATGTCACGCACTTAGCAAGTTTACTGATATCATCTACCTTTGTAACATCCATCTAATTGCTTGTCTTGTCTTAGTTTCTCAAGGTCCATGGATGTCTGATGTCATGCAAATTCTTCCCATTTGCTTAGTACTTCTATGGGTCTCTCATTTTGAGAAAATCATTTATTATTTAAAAATAATTTTGTTCTTACACAAATACAAACCTTCGGTCCTCACATAAGGATGTAGCTTTCGAATGCAAGTTGGAACACCCGTTTAACTTTCAAATGAGGTCATTACTGACTGCTGTTTGCTTTCTGCATTGTTGTTATTATATGCATATACAGTGGTACCTTGTTTGTCGAACTTTCCATTTTTCGAACAGAATTTTCAAGAAAATTTTGTATAGTATGTCGAACAAATGCTCGTACTTCGAACTGACTGATTATCTAGTTTATACTTGTATTCGTCGGCCTACTGGGTCTTACAAGTTAAACTGTATTAATTTTTTTTCTTTGACAATATATAGTTTAATGATAACAATATTCGACAAAATAAATAAAAGTATAAAGCATTTAATATAAAATATAGCTTTCAGTATAACATTTAGCATAAAAGATGTATAAAATCGTACGTAACCGCAGTGACGTCATGCCCAGCTGACTTGAGACTGAACGAGGGAGCGTTGATATGTTGAGGAGAGGAGGAAAGGAGAGAGTTAAAATATTACTGTATGTATGTAAAAGCAATAAAAATTCACATAAAAAGGGAATTTCCCAATGAATTTAATGTAATGATAAAATATGAAAACAAATAAATGCAATACAGAAAAAAAGTCTTAATTGAGCTAGTGTTTTGTGTGCCGAGTGAGATGGCCTAGTTGAACAATATATTAACAAAATAGTAAATGAAAGAATAAAGTTTTTCACAATAAAATTTAGCACAAATGATTAACAAAGTCATTCGTCATTTCGGTGATACACAGCTAACTTGAGGTAGAGGGAGGGAGCGTTTATATTTTTGAGGAATAATGAATGAATGGTTTTAAGTTATTGTGCATTGTGGTATTGTTGGGGAGAGAAGAGGAGACAGTAAAATCTTTACTATAGTATGTACATAAAAGCAGTACCAATTCACATAAAAAATAAAATGTTATTTTACAATAAATTTAACAAATGATAAAACATAAAAACAAGTGCAATACAATAAAAAAAACCTTGCTCGAGTCAGTGTTCGGTGCGCTGAGTGAGAGAGAGAGAGAGAGAGAGAGAGAGAGAGAGAGAGAGAGAGAGAGAGAGAGAGAGAGAGGAACAGCTCTGCTTCCCACTGACTTCTCAGCTGATCTGGGATGATTATTCTCCCATTTCTTTCCCTTACACTAGATTTCCCCAAAGCCCTTTTATTTTTGTTACGGTAAAATACCAATCTAGTGACAAATGCTTGTTTTGATATTTTACTACTGTTAAAGTAACTCAGCTCTGTGATAAACAAACTGGCGCTGCTTTCAGCTTCTGCGTGCCTTTGATTGTCTGTTGGAATGGCTTCCTTGTGAAAAGTTATTTTATCTCTCTTTCCTTTTCTTACATTCTTGACTTATTACTTATTTGTTTGCAAAATCCTCATGGTTGTTTTAAAAGCCTGCCGTTTGCCAACAGTAAGTTGATGTATTGTGGTATAATTAATCTTTTTCGTGCACTTAAGATCCAAGTCTAAACACTCTGATTATGCGCTCTCTCTCTCTCTCTCTCTGACACAATTGGACACACACACACTATCGATCTATCGATTCCTTTGATTGTCTTTCTACTTAATATGTGAATAAGTTTGATTTTATCAACCTTTGCATACTGCAACCAATTCAGTTTGCTCAAAGGGTTTCTGTCTCTCCTCCCTCCATCCCCCAGCCGGCCAGAGCCATTTTTACCAAACAGTTTGTAAATCGTACGTAGAAAAAATAAAATTTAGAAAATTTTACTTCCTTTAACATACTGATCCATTACTTTACACTCTTAATTTAACTGTTGAGGTTGGCTGGAACGAATTACTATTCTGATTCCCTTTATTTCTCATGGGGATATTTGTTTCATATTTCAAACAAATCGTATTTTGAACAGCCTTCTGGAATGGATTAAGTTTGAAGTATGAGGTGCTGCTGTACAGTGGTACCTCGAGATACGAAATTAATCCGTTCCGAGACGGCCTTCGTATCAAGAGTTTTTCGTATCTTGGTACACCTTTTACATGTAAAATGGCTAATCCGTTCCAAGCCCTCCAAAAACACCCCAGTAAATTATATTTCCAGGCCTAAAACACATGTTCTAGGGTTACGACGGAAGAAATATGACCTCCAAAAAGGCAAAATACTGTACATACTTTGGAGTAATATTCAAATGCATGTAATGTTCAACCCCATTTTTACTGCATATATTAGGACTTTAGCATATGTCCCTTAGCAATAAGCCTAGCCTATGTTAGCGGTTGCTACTGTAGCCTAGTCTATGATTCTGACATCTAAACCTAAGAGCTAAAAGCTTAGAATATGCCAATAAAATGTATAAATAATCAGTATGTACTCATTTCAAATAATTATTAATTAATCATTAACTATAATACACAAACAAACAAAAAACAAACCTTCCAATCGATTGTTTACATTCTCAGCTCGTACCCATCTTACGAGTATCGAACGAGCGCCAAGCAATCATTTTTCCTAGCACACAGTAAGCCATAAATTGTCATTAGTATCTCTCTTCAACTAATGAAACCACCAAACACTATCTTTACCTAACGGAGATACCGAGTTACTGACAGCTATAATGAAACATACGCAATACGTATACGTAACGTAATAAATAAACAAAAAACAGAAGAAGAATTCTAAAAAAAATGCGTATTTTGTTGGCAGTCTGGATTTATTTTTATATTTTATGATGGGGGGACTAAATTTTCACCATTTTTTTTTTTTTTAATTTTTAAAAATGTATTGCATGTACTCATTTCAAATAATTATTAAGTACCATTAACTATAAAAATAAACAAACAAAAAAAAAAAAAACAAAAAAAAAAAGTTTTCTTTTCCAACGTCTGTTTACATCCAGCACTTACGAGTATCGAACGATCGCCAATGCAATCACTTTACACAGTAAGCCATAAATTTTCATTATCTCTGCTTCACTACTGAAACTACCAAACAGTATAGAATAACCACTTCATTTCTATTCTTTATTCTATCTTTATCTAATGATTCTTTTTTTTTATTCTTTTTTTTATTAAATGTAATTGCATGAATACTAAGTTTTTCAATTTACAGCAACCTTTTACCAATAGAATACTTAAAGCACAAGGGGTAGATGCTGACCAATAGGAGAGCAGGACCTTATGGGGTGACTAGCATCAGGAACCAATGGGAGAGCGGGAGGATGGTGGCGAGTTTACTCAGTTGGCGCGCGGGAGTTTTAAAATTGTTCTTGGTGGTCCGGGCAAAATCTCGGGACTTTATAGCAACAACCTTTCGTATCTTGAAAACTTTTCGTATGTAGAGCTGTAAAACAAAATTTTCGTATTGGCTTTCGTAACTTGGATTTTCGTAAGTTGAGCCTTTCGTATCTCGAGGTACTACTGTATATAGTATACAAACTTCTCAATCACTTTAGTGCTTTTTGGAGAGGAAACTGTAGGGTTTAGATGCTGTTCAGTATCTAAATCTTGCTTACCTGCCCTGCACTTCTGTCTTCAACAGGCTGGGCAAGGGTGCTTATAATCTCTCACTCCTCCTCCTCCTCCTCCTCCCCCTCCTCGGAGTTTTTTCTGGGAGAACGGCAGACGGACCGGGTCAGGAGCTCAGGACCAAGACAGTTCTCATTCCCATCCCAGCCCGGAATGGGAGTAGTGTCCATGAAGAACACTAATCTTCATTTTGGGGAAATAGAAAACTAAATTGTTTCTGACATGTAATACAAATCCTCGGTCCCTTACATATGTAAGTATATTCCATGTGTAAAGGACCTCAGGTTTGTATAGTTAGGAAAAATGCAATTTACAACAAAATGTGATTTATTCCGACACGTAATACAAACCCTCGGTCCTTTACATATGGAATATATATATATAAAGGACCTCAGGTTTGTATAGTTAGGAAAAATACAATGTACGACAAATTGTGATATTGAAACGTTGATAAATTTTACATTTTTTTGCATACGCACACCTGCGGAATTTGAACCTAATTTCTTGTGAAATTTTATTTCCTCCAGTTTCTTATCGCTTCATTTTGTGACTACATCTTCATCAACAGCATATAATGACTGAGTCTTCATCAGTAGCATACATAAACAACAATAATCTTCATTTTGGGGACATAGAGTACTAAAATTGAAGTATCCAACTACAGTGGTCCCCCCGCATTTGCAAGGGATGCATACCAGACCCCCCTATTTTGTTAGTTAAAACTCAAGAAAAACACACTACAAATATTTATACTTTGCCTTTTTAATAGTTTTATTACAAAAAGTGCATTTTATGATGAAATTGATTAAAAAAAAAACAAGAATTTGTGGATATTTCTCATAGAAAAATACTGCGAATATGCTAATTTTCCGCGAATAATGCGGGGAAACGTTCCCGATAGAAATCCGCAAATGTGTGAGTCCACAAATTCGGAGAACGCGAATACAGGGGGTTCCACTTTATACACCAGACATACTATTTCCCCTGGTACACAGCTGCTGAGGATTCTGCAGAAATCTAGACATCTTGTTATGCATCAAGATTATCCTCACAGAAAGATGCTGGATAGTCTCCAATCTTGAAGTGCCAGTACTTCCACTGCCTGATGGTACATGTCAACTTGCGGTTGGCACAGGATGCTGTGCCATGGGGATTATTTCTCAGGTCCAGCGAAAACATCAGATAGAAACGTAGAGACATCTTCACATTGATGGGCGCTGAAAAGTAAAGTACAGTGGAACCCCCGTATTCACGGTTCTCGCGGATTCGCGGACTCACACATTCGCGGATTTCTCTCAGGAATGTTTCCCTGCATTATTCACAGAAAATTTGCGCATTCGCATTATTTTTCCATGAGAAATACCCACAAATTCCTGGTTTTTTTTTTTATCAATTTCATCATAAAATCCACTTAATGTGATAAAACTATTAAAAAAACCAAGTATGAACATTTTTAGTGGGTTTTCTTGAGTTTTAACTAGCAAAATAGGCTGTTTTAGCATTTTTTATAGGGGCTCCAAACATTCGCGGGTTCTCAACTATCACGGGGGGTTCTGATACGCATCCCCCGCGAATACAGGGGGACCACTGTAGTTAAAATGACCTTGTCTGAGTGTTGAGTGATGGTTCTAGCTTGCATTCTCAAGCTTCAGTTTGTTTTGTTAGGAAAAATGCAAATGGCTTTAAAAACTTCATACATTTCAACAAATTCTTGATTCTGGTTTCAGGGAAGGAGCTCGGGAAAGATACTCCAAAGTTAATGGGTACAGTTTCGTAACTGCCCCATCACCAGTGCCTGGGGTCGACGCTTCTCCCTGATGACGTGGGGCGAAGTCGACGGAACTCCCATACAGCTGGATGGGAATCAGACGCCTCTCTTGAAACGACACACGCCGGGACCTTCGTATAGAATACCAAAAGTGCCTAACAGGTTTGAATCCATTTTTATTATTTTACTCGGCTTCTAACCTTTTAAACTGAATGGAGAAAGTGAATTAGTTCCGGAACATTCTACTTAACTATTGATAATTTTAGGAGATTTATTCCTTTCTATGGCAATAGATGAATGCCATTTCAGTAACTTACTGTAATTGTTTTTGTGATACATGAGACCCCTCCCTCTCTCTTTTTGGTTAGAAGATTAGCATTGAAATCCATTTTTTGGGTTAGACCACAAAAACCATTTCCCTACCTCAGTGGGGACCGGACCCCTTTTTACCTAATTTGGGTGTTAGGAAAAAAGCCCTGGGAAACATTGGACCTATCATGAAAATGTTTTATAAGTTGATGACCTCTCTTACAGAGATTGTTTTGTTCCTGGACGTGCAGTAGGAATTTGACATCTTGCAGTCCAAGTCAAAGAAATATTTCAGTCATTTTTGTATGTCGTTCATAAAGCCCATTTCATCTTCACAGTTTGGTAATCGGATGAAATTTGAAGCGGCAGAACAATTCCTTTTGTTTTTGTGAACTTGTAACACTTACTTTTTGGATGAGTAATTTTACAATTACTCATCCAAAAAGTAATTGTAAAATTATTTCTTTTGCATGTAAGATATATTTCTATAAAAATTAATATTTTGTTAGTTAATGTATAAAATAACTTTTCATACAATCAACTTACCTGTCAGATATATACATAGCTAAGACTCCGTCGTCCCCGACAGAAATTCAAATTTCGCGCCACTCGTACAGGTAGGTCAGGTGATCTACCGGCCTGCCTGGGCGGCAGGACTAGGAACCATCCCCGTTTTCTATCATATTTCTCTGCGCCGGTGGTATCAACATTGTTGTATTACCTCCTGACTTAGATTCATTTTTCAACCTTTGTCAACGTTTTTCGGCTTTTTGGTGACGTATTTGGATCGTGTTTGGCATTCGCTACTGTGGACTGTTTTTGGAATAACTCTTTTGGATTTTTCTCAGTATGTCTGATTCTAATGTGAGTGTGAGAATGTGTGTGAATGTAGGCTGCAGGGTGAGGATACCGAAAGCTTCGGTTGATCCTCACACTGTATGCCGTAAATGTAGGGGGTTTTCAGTGTTCTGCTATTAATACTTGTAAGGGGGGGAATGCGAGGGATTGAAGCATGCAGAAAGTAGTGGAAGACTTTGACTTCTTATTTGAAGAAGTTAGAGAGGGGGGTGGGATAGAATTAGACGATTGAAAGGTGTGAGTTCAAGGCCTATTGAGCCTTTCACTGATAATTCTAATCCTACTGATGTAGATTCTCCCTATGTATCTCATTCTCAGAGTGCTTTTTCGGATTCGGCATCGGAAATCGCCAATCTGAAAGCTACAATTAGAGACATGAAGTCCAAGATGGCTGACTTCAAAGGTAAGGCTAGTGAAAGTGAGCATTACAGTGAAGTGAGTTCTCCCAGTGTTGTGGAGGGGGCGTTTTGATCGTCCCATGCGACGCTCCCAGGCCTAGACCTCTTCCAAGCTCACAAGCCCAGAGGAGAAGGAAAGTCGAAAGCCGTTAAGGAGGTTGTGGGGGATCCCCAACGGTCAGACGTCCCTTCAGCTAGCTCTGCTTCGTGGCAGGGGGGGCGGCTCAAGGGCGCTTTAGAAAAAGCGTCATTCGCGAGTGTTTCTCGTCCTCCTCACTCTCCCTCACCTAAACGAGGGGGGGTGGAAGGAATCGACAACCTTGTCAAGACCGCTGAAGCGTCATATGAAGCCTGACATAGGATTCTAGTCCAGAGCGTTTCTCAGATGACGCTCCGTCATCTAGCAAGAAAGCGAAGGGGGCATCAGCGTCACCTGAAGTGTACGCGGAAGTACCCTTTCCCCTTCTTCTCCCCCGAGTGATGACGAAAGACGTCATGCACTGGACGTGGGAGAAGCGTCAAGAAAAGATCATCATGGCAGTTCAAGAGCAACTGTCATCTCTAGTGGGAGTTTTAGCGCCACGTCGGAAGGACGTGACGCTTCCAATTAAGAAGTCTCGTCCTCTCTCACCTGTTCAACGAGAAGCGTCATACAGACGGGAAACGGCTAAAAAAAAAACGTCTTACAGAAACGTCTAGTTCGAGAGCGAGAACAGGTGCTTACGAGAGTTTCGTAACGCCAGAGAGAAGTAAGACGTCTTTTAGACGCGAAGCGGTCATTGGAAAGGAGCATAGACATGACGCTCCGGTCCAATATTATGACGCCAATAGGACGCCTTTTGGAGAGCGGAGCGTCTTCCAAGCGCGAAGCGTCATCGAGACGTCAGCAAAAGATGTCATCCATGACGCTTGGCGAACGGGAAGCGTCATGTAAGCGGAAGCGTCTTCTAAAATTCTAGAGAAGCCGAAGCCTATGACGCCCTTCAGACTATTAGAGAGGGCAAAGAGGAAGGAGTATCATTCCCTTAGCCCCTCTCCTATTAGGAGTTTGTCTCCTCAAGAAGAGGAACGTTCGGAAAGGAGAGCGGAGAAGCATGTAGATCCCGAGTTAGAGGAGAACTCGGATGACGAATATAGTGGAAGGAGAAGGTCTGTCTAACTATAAGGTGTTGACTACCCTACTTCTTGAGGAGTACGGAGACGAGTTGACTCCTGCCGCTCCTCCTTCTCCGCGCTCGCTCTTTTCCAGTGCTAAGACGAAGAAGCCTTCGTCTTTTCTCAAAATGAAACCCACCCATATCGATGAAAAGAGCTTTACATTCCTTAGACTCATGGATGAAGTCTAAGAAAGACTTAGTAAGGACAGTCTTCTGTATGCCTCCAGCAAGATTAGCTGGGAAAAGAGGCATTTGGTATCAGACGGGAGAGAATATGGGTATTGCTCTCCCTTCTACAACCGAACAGATTTTTCGACTTTTGGTTGACGCTTCACGGCGTCCAAGTCTCAATTCTGCACGGATTACATGGGAATTTCGGAACTGGATCATCTCCTCAAGGACTCTTTCGGGTATGGATGAAAAGTTTTTTAACTTCTTAGATTGGTCCCTTGGGGTGATGTCCAGAAAGCCCATGATTCGGAAGGAATCGAACCTGAAGCCCTGTTATGCATATTGTCTTGTATTGACAAGGCGGTACAGGATGGATCTTTTGAAATAACCTCTTTGTTTGGGGCAGGTCTTTTAAAGAAAAGGACTGTATATGGCGCCTTCTTAACAAAGGCAGTCTCACATGCTCAGAGAGCAGCACTTCTATATGCGCCTCTATCTGACTTTTTGTTCCCTTCTCAGTTAGAAGGACATTGCGCATTCTTTTAACTGAGAATAAGGCAACTCAGGATCTGCTGACGCAGTCAGCAAGAAAGAAGAAACCTGTTTTGCTGCATCGGACAAGAAAAGGACCCAGTACACGGTGCAGCCCTTTCGAGGTGTTTTCCGACCTCCAGACCTTCCACAAGGAGGAAGGCTCCAGAGAAGAGAGGTAGATCTGCTTTTTCGTCCCTTTAAGAAAGGAAAATGAAGATTCTCTCCTCCAAGCACCAGTAGGTGCCAGGCTCCTGGGATGTTTGTGGAAGCCTGGACACTGATAAATGCAGACGCGCATCTTTGGCGATCTTAAGGAAGGGATATCGTATCCCTTTCCTGAACACTCCTCCTCCTTAACGTCAATACCAACGGGAACCATCAGCCAAATACAAGGATCCTGTGCTGAGGGATACTCTTCGATCGATGGTGGAACAAATGTGGGACAAGAGAGCGATAGAATTGGTACGGGATCAACATACTCCCCGGGGTTTTACAATCGCCTTTTTCTGGTGGCGAAAGCCTCGGGAGGCTGGAGACCAGTACTGGACGTCAGCTCTCTGAACAAATTTGTTCAGAAGGAGAAGTTCTCCATGGAGACTTCTGCTTCAGTCATGCGTCATTACGTCAGGGAGATTGGATGGTGTCTTTAGATCTCCAGGACGCCTACTTTCACGTCCCGATCCACCCTTCATCGAAGAAGTACCTCCGTTTCATGACGGGGGGGAAGGATCTTTCAGTTCAGAGCCTTGTGTTTCGGCCTGTCCACAGCTCCTCAGGTCTTCACAAGCCTGATGAAGAATGTGGCGAGGTTTCTTCACCTCAAAGGAGTGAATGTCTCTATGTATCTGGACGACTGGCTCATCAGGGCCAGATCGGAGAGACAGTGCTTGGAGGACCCAAATTAACTCTGGATTTAATCAAAGCGTTGGGATTGCTTGTGAAACCTCGAGAAGTCTCAGCTGACCCCCAGACAAGACCTAGTCTATCTGGGGATTCGGATGGATTCTCAGTGGGTTTTCGAGTTTTTCCTTCGCAAGAGAGAATCGCAAAAGGTTTGCGGATAGTCTCTCTCTTCTTAGAGAAACACAAACGTCGCGAGGGAAATGGTTGAGCCTTCTGGGGACTCTGTCCTCACTAGAACAATTCTTCCCTCTAGGAAGACTTCATATACGTCCGCTTCAATTCTTCCTCAAGAGGTCTGGAGCTGGAAAACCCGGACAACTGTCGGACGTTTTTTCCATTCCAGTGGAGATAAAGTCACACCTACAGTGGTGGTTGCTCCCTCTGGAAGAGAACAAAGGGATCTCTAACAACACAGAACCCAGACCTAGTGTTTGTTCTCCGACGCGTCGGAGAGAGGTTGGGGAGCGACATTAGGCTCAGAGGAAGTGTCAGGCACCTGGGAACCAGCACAGGTGTCTTGGCACATAAACTGCAAAGAGCTCTTCGCCGTACATCTGGCCTTGAAGAGCCTAGAACCTCTGGTGTCAAACAAGGTAGTGCAAGTAAACGTGGACAACACCACCGCACTTGCCTACATTCGGAAACAGGGAGGGACGCACTCCTCGTTCCTTTACGAGCTCACGAGAGACCTATTACTTTGGACGTTCTAACAGGAACATCTCCCTGCTGACAAGGTTCGTACAGGGAGTAAGGAATGTGAGGGCGGACAGGCTCAGCAGGAGGAACCAGGTCCTTCATACAGAATGGACACTACACGAGGAAGTGTGTCTCGATCTCTGGTCTCTGTGGGGAACTCCTCATGTGGATCTCTTCGCAACATTCATTTCAAAAAGGCTCCAGTGTTTTGCTCGGTCGTGGAAGATCCAAGAGCACTTATGGTAGACGCCTTCCTGCTAAACTGGTCTCGAGTAGACGTTTATGGCTTTTCCCCATTCAAAATCCTGGGGTTAGTAATGAAAAACAAAAGTTTGTGGCGTCAAAGCAGACGAGGATGACGTTAATAGCCCCCTTTTGGCCGGCCCAGGAATGGTTCACGGAGGTGGTAGAGTGGATCGTAGACTTTCCAAGATCCCTACCAAGAAGGACGGATCTTCTCAGACAACCACACTTCAAGAGGTACCATCAAAACCTCCCCGCTCTCGCTCTGACTGCCTTTCGACTATCGAAAGACTTGTCAGAGCGAGAGGCTTTTCTCGCGAAGTGGCAAGCGCGATCGCGAGAGCACGCAGAACCTCCACTACGAAAGTATACCAATCGAAGTGGGAGGTATTTAGAAGGTGGTGTAGATCCAAGAAGTTGTCCTCCTCCACTACCTCTATAGCGGAAATTGCTGATTTCCTGCTATTCCTGAGAGAAAAATCTCATCTAGCCGTACCCACAATAAGGGATACAGAAGTATGCTCTCGGCTGTATTCAGGAACAGAGGATTAGATCTGGCAAATATAAAGATCTCCACGATCTCATAAGGTCTTTTGAGACTTCAAAGTCTAAGGAACCAGTACCTCCGAACTGGAACCTAGACGTAGTCCTCAAATATCTGTCATCGGAAAGATTCGAAGACCTCCTCATCGGGCATCGTTTAGAGACATACCAGAAAATGCCTATTCCTATTATCTTTAGCTACGGCAAAGAGAATTAGTGAATTACATGCTCTGCAAGATAAAGTAGGATTCAAGGGAGACTCGGCTATTTGCTCGTTTAAGACCCTGTTTTTAGCGAAAAACGAGAATCCCACGAATCCCTGGCCTAAGTCATTCGAAGTCAAAGGAATGGCGAGTCTCGTAGGCAGAGAAGCAGAGAGGTCTCTATGCCCTGTTAGAGCTCTGAAGTTCTACCTTCAGAGAAAGCATCAGATGGGAGGCTCTAGACAAGGTCCTTTGGTGCGCGGTAAAAGACCCACAAGACTGATGTCCAAGAAATGCACTGGCATTCTTTGTAAGAAACGTCATTACAGACGCTCATAAGGTCTGTCCTGACGAACAGTTACAACTACTGAGAGTAAAAGCTCATGAAGTAAGAGCTGTAGCGACGTCTCTCTCGTTTTATAAGAATATGTCGCTTAAAACATCATAGATACGACATTTTGGAGATGCAACTCAGTATTTGCATCTCATTACTTGAAAGACGTTCGTGTGACATATGAGAAGTGTTTTTCTCTAGGTCCTTTTCGTATCGGCGGATACGATTCTGGTACGGGAGCCGACAACCAATCCTTAAAATGTATATACTTTTCTTCTTTTTGGATACTGGTCTGGAGTCTCTTCGAACAATGAGGACTTGGTTTAGCACGGGGCGGCCGTCTGTGTTGTTCAGTAAGAGACGCTTGTCATATCCAATTAGATGAGTATAATTTTTTTTTGAAAATTATGTATGTGTGTGTAGTGGTTTTGAGTTACGGTTGTTGTGACGAGTTCGGGGATAACTCGGAACAATCCTTAGTTCTAACATATGGTTAGGATCAGGTGGTCGGGATTGGTTGTGTGCTCCTTCATAAGGTGTATGTCATAGAAGTGGATCAGCACCCATTGACAAAGTCCTTTCAGGCTCTGCCGAGTAAGCGGATAAGACCCCATCGGCAGACCCACAAGAACTCTTGGCCATAGATCATATATCTCGCTAAAGTTTCTTGAGGTGATGCAGACTACTGGGCAAACACCCACGAAGTCTACCACCTATCAGTAGGAACCAGGTTTTATTTATACCTACAACATATGTTGTTTACCTGTCTATTCCATATAGTAGCTGTCTCTTACCCTCCACCGAAGGGTGCCAATCAGCTATGTATAATATCTGACAGGTAAAGTTGATTGTATGAAAATGATATTGTTATGTTACAATAAAGTTTCATACATACTTACCTGGCAGCATATATACAATTAAAGGCCCACCCAGCCTCCCGCAGGAGACAGGTGGAAGAGAGAAAATATGATAGAAAACGGGGATGGTTCCTAGTCTGAGCCGCCAGGGCAGGCCGGTAGATCACCTGACCTACCTGTAGCGAGTGGCGCGAAATTTGAATTTCTGTCGGGGACGACGGAGTCTTAGCTATGTATATATCTGCCAGGTAAGTATGTATGAAACTTTATTGTAACATAACAATATCATTTCTTTAGCAGGATCAAAGAACTACAGTATATACACTGTATGATGTTTGCTACGGTGGGACAAAGTTGTAAATAATACTATACTAGTATAAGATTTTGTGAAAACATTGTACTGTTTTAATCAAATAATTCTCTAC
>NC_087222.1:27098470-27167968 GCF_015104395.2 Macrobrachium nipponense
TCTTCGCCTTCTCTCTCCTCTCTCTCTCTCTCGTATCATCATCTCTCAAAATGTTGCGAGTACTCACGGGTTGATTTTCAGACCTTAGAGGACCGCAGTGTTATCTCGTTTCTAACAGTTATTTGCATAACCTTAAAGTATGAACACAATAAAGGTTTATCAGATCAATTTATATTCACCATCCACAAAACTGAAACATAGGAAAAATGAAATAAAATCGAGGGATATTGAAATGCATTTGATAAATGTAAAGTTGAAATTAATTTAATAACTAAAAGTTAAACATATCAAAGAATAATAACATATAAGTGACAAATGAAATTAATCACTCAAGGGGAATTGTAAATCAATGGCACTCAAATGAAACAAATTACAACAAAATTCAAAGAATCAGGGCATTCGCCCTATCTAAATCCACACACACATCTCTACACAACACTAGATAACAGGTCACCTCGAAAGTTGAGCCAAGAAGCTGTTCGTTCCGTCCTGCATTCGGGTTTTGTTGGGGAAAAAGAGACAAAGTTATACAATTACCACGAATGCAAGAACTGGACTTACAAGGTTTTCATGAACATAAAAAAACTTTACAATAATTATCAAGTTCGTAGTCAAAAATAAATTCCAAATATAATAGTGTGCAACTTCAACATATTTATTAAATGTAGTTAATTAATTGGTGGTGTGTGTCAATACAATTTTGGGCGATATCATGCCCATACAGTGTACTACGCACATACGCATACACACCCCTAGAGGGGCATGCAAAGGAGCGATCAGAGGGGCGAACTACTACCCTTCCCTTTCCCTCACGATCTTTTGACCTCTCCTAATGGCTTCTCTGGCGAGAGGCACAAACAAGACCCAATGGCACCAACTCTTACCATACGTAATATGCGCAATACATTCACCAAGAACAATTTCATATATATAAAGACAAATTAATTATCATAACTAAAACAGTAATTATACTTCGTTACTAAAACGTCTACTGACGTTTATGTTAAAAGACTTCGTCTTTGTGTAAAACCATCTTTTCAGTGTTAACCACACCACAGATACTACGTACTAGAACATAGCAAATCAGGTAATATAATGTTAAGAGTGTCATTCTCGAATAGATGTGGTTCTTTCACCCTTATTATATCATGCAATATAGACGTACATATCTTTACAAAATATATGGGCATGCGAATGCATTTGGTTTTCACATGAATACAGATACAGTAACAGTTCCTGTCTGTCGATTACCCGACAGACGGCATTACGCAGTGAAAATCAATCAATAATTTCTTATGAGACGAACACTAATAACTATAATAAAAGACAAATGGCATGGAAACTAGTGAATACACAAAAACATTAGAAAATAAAATAGTTGTGAGAGGAATTCCTCACAATTACCCACATTTATTTCTCTCATTACCATCGTGAATATTCTATATGATATATATAGCCTAGTATTGGGTCTACTTTTATGTAATTTAAGTCAATTCAAAGCAAAGTTTGTTTTTTTAATACTTCCAGAATCCCATATTCATCTGAATTCATGTTGTACTGTTCTTTGGTCATGTAGAGATGTATAACCTTTTTAATATTTTTTTCTTTTCTGAACTTGTTTATCTTCATTACCCAAAAGCCTTTTCATTCCTGTCCAGTCTTTACTCCTTGTGATCATTTCTCTTTCACTGAGGACAAATGCCGTCAGTGCGCCCCACTTGATGCACTGTAGGGGTTACTAAAGGATATTTGTAGCGTACCTTAAGCCCTAACTAAAGCCATAAGTGTAAAGCAACCCTTCTCACACAAATAATGTTGATAAATAGACACGCACGTCTGTCCACAGACGACTAGAGAGAACAAGAAATCTTAAATAGGACAACCATTCCTCAAAAATAAGCAGAATGGAGTCTATACAAGACTCTAGTAATCAATATATCCAAAACCTGTCCATTTACAGAGATCTGGAGTACATGGAGGCAAAAGAACCTTGTTTATCGAAGCCATGGGGACATTCACTCTAGAGCCGCCATGATGGAAACAATATAAGCATGCCTGTTCATGTTCACCGTCTGTCCTACATGTTTTTGGTATGTGAAAATAGGACATTTCGATAGTTTATAATGTTATTTTATTTGGGTTTAAATTCATTCCAACAATTATATAATGCATGAAACACGACTGAGAGAATTACACCACTTTTTGGGGTCTTAGTACCGTATCAATGGGTGACGAAAATATTTATTTATTTCATTTTTGACGCTAGATACAGTCAAGCTATTTCATTTTCACAAGATTTACTTAGAATAGAACTCTTCTATGTAAATCGGCTATGAAATCCTGTACATTTTTTTTTACCAAACCAACCAGCCCCCCACAACGCCCCCAAAGCCGAAATATCCCGCAATCCCTAAATTTAATTATGCTTTTAATTTTTTAATTATATTTCGTGGCGAAAAGAAAATAAATTACAAATTAAAGAATTACGAGAATAAATAAACCGACATTCGAGTCGGAACGAAAAAATTAGCTTACGTTTGTAAACATTGCGATTTAGGACTTTCTAACCATCGATTAGAATATGGTATTATCTCTCTCGAGGCGCTGATTGTATTATCATTGATTCTACATAAATATGGTAATCATGGGAATTATGATGATATAATACAATAAATAAAAAATCGAATACGAAATCCTTATAAAAAGTTAAGGATTATTACATTAATTTCACCAATTTAGTCAATAAAATAACACACCAATCTTACATCAAAATACTAATTAAATAAGCGATTAAATAAAAAAATATATAATGATATTAGTTTAAAACATAAATATCAATAAAATGAATCAAAAACATTAAAATAAAACCGAAATAAAAAGAACATTTCGAAGAAAAACGACAAAAATAGGGAAAGAATCATTAAAAAAATCCTCTTCCTATTTACAAGTTTGTTATTGTTTTCGTGGAGATCCTGCCTCGTCCGAAACCTTCTCTTATTTAGGCCTATTTTCACGTGGATTAATCACCCTAGGCCTATATTTTTGCAGATAAATCAACAGGTATGTCTTTAATATACTTGATTTAAGGTTAATTAAGCGTTAATTCGTTTAATTTAACGGTAAAATAGGTGATTAAATATAGGCTTATCGGAAGATGGTCCTACTGAGCTCGTCCGAAACCTTCTCTTATTTAGGCCAATTTATTATAGAATAAATACCCTAGACATATAATTTTAAAGATAGATATATAGCCATGGCTTTTGTTTAGTTATTTCGATGCTAATTACGCGTTAATTTGATTAATGTAACTGTAAATTACCTAGTAACTTATTAAACATAGGCTAGGTATGCCTATTGGGTAATGGCCCGTGATAGGCCTACGTCTATCCTATAGGGTAAACAACCTACTGGACTGGCCAACTCACCAACTACCACAGCTAGGCCACCCTCCGAAAAAGTACTTATAACGCGTGCTGACACCGGAGATGGGCATCAGTCGCGACTTGTTGTTGGTGAGAGACGGAGCTAAAGACCTCTACTCTCCTTTCGAAGTAAATATTTTCTCCAAAGTTAGAAATTAAGGCCAAATTTAAAGCATTAAACAGAGGGTAGTGAAAAGGGTGTTCAAAGCAGTGCAAATCTCACCAAAACGCTTTCGAAATTTTTACTTACGCTTCAATATTTTAGAAGATTGACGCCATCTTGATGTTTACGGAGTCGCTTGTGTCAACAAACTTCCCATTTCCTGTGATAAATCCGCACACCACTTGTACCCACAGACGCTGGGGCACTTTCATCGCAACAATCGAAACACAGTCCTTAACCACAACGTTTTTAAGTAAACAACTGTTTTGGTAGAAGAAGACGACGAAATGTGCACTAGATAGTTTTTTAAATAAATAGTAAATTAAACATTAATATTTTACATATTTATGGTGATTAATTTGAAAATATTCGTTATTGAAAAAGTAGCTCGATTCTGACTCAAATTTAAGTAATTATTTTTCAGAATTAGAACGTTCTTTTAAGTCCTGTATTATGACGTCACAACATCTTGACTTTCGTACCTATTGTAGATGAATTGCTATACTCAACTTTTTTGCAGAACAGTTTACCAGTTATTCATGCAGATTGTTATCAGCTATTCATGTAATTGTTATAATCGTAATGCGCATATATATCTTTATTATTTACTTTTTGGATATATGAAGATGTTTTACTGCCGGATTACCGCCGTAGTGTGACGCAATCGTTTTCGGTCCCTGGGCCTCTGTCTGTTTTCGCACCATAAGAAATTATGGGGCCAAATTTGCAATGACCAGAAAGTCGTTAAAAGAGGAAAGTTGGCATTTAGGGGCATATGTTTTGATTGAAAAAAATACAAATTTATACAATAGCTAGCTTGTAAAAAATACTTGATTACAAAAAACTTGATTGACAACTAAGCAGCATACCTACTATGGGTTTCAGAGACGGTGCAAGCACGTTTTTTGGCAATATTTCTGTAACAAACACTCTTATCAGAACGAGATTTTGCTATAGTGCATTACACCCAGTGCCGTAATTTATAAGGGTATCGTGAATCACTAATCGTAAAGAATAACGACACTTGTCCTTGTACCAAGAGACAAAAACTCCATTATCCAGAAATGGATACGAACACGCGTAAAAAGCTCCACCTACCCTCTCCCCCCCCCCCCCCCCCCCCCCCCACCCCCCCCCCCCCCCCCTTACACCGCCACCCCTGTCCTTCCTTCCTTCGCCTACCTTTCTCTCTCTCTCTCTCTGTTGCCAATTGGTATGTTTTCACCCTCTAAACTGGGTTTAAGACTTACACAAAATGTGGAAATTGGTGAAATCAGCCTATGTATTGAAAGTATATATACATAAATATTAAAGCAATTCTATCATTATTGCATTACTATGACAACTAGAATTCATGGAAACAGTTTATAATAATGCATCGGCGTATGTGTGAAGCTCCACTAATGTGGCAATGATAATTTTGCCATTCTTAGCATGCAAACATTAAAGGTTACATTTATTTCTGGCAAACAGTTATTTTAAAAATCAAAATACTAATATAGACTTAAATCAATGAAAAGTGCTAGCAAAAAAAAAGAAAAAGCAAAAAAAAACATAATCCACTTATCCTTAGTCTCCTCCGCTATGGTTTTCGGCAGCCAGATGTATGACAAGGTTAGAAACATTGGATTGTATATACTTTAGAAATATCTGTAATTTTTCGGGGTAATTTGGTTGCAAAAAAGGGGTCATAGACATGAATTAAATAAACATTTTGAAGTAACGAAGTAAAGTTGAACTAAATAATGAGTAAAGTAAACAATTAAGGGAATAAAACTTTGCAGTGTCGTCGTCTGCTTCTCGCAACTGTGTTTGTGGCTTGCATGCTTAGGAACCAGGAACAGCAACGTGGTTCAAGTGCAATGTGGAGAGAATTAAGACCAAAATGTGTATAATAACAATCAAATAAGCACTGAATTCAGTACAAACCATGACCCCGGGAATAACAAGTTTCATACTTTCACTAATATAGGCAACAAAATGTTGTTTTATTGTGCTGATTACAATTGCAATCTTGAGTAAGATCAATAAACGTTACATATATACGCTAACATTGTTCAAATGAGTGCTGGGAAGGCTGGGAAAGATGGTGTCCATCCGTGAACAGACCCGTCCATTCGCATGATAGCCGCCATATTGGATTTCAAAACTGCCTTGAAAACATATTTTACGAAGAGCGTCACATGCTTATTTTAGTTCGTATGGCACTTTCATATATCACATTATCTTGACGAAACTTCAATCTTTTGAATGGTATGCTTAGAGTTGTAATTGTATTCTTGTTTCACCAATTAAATATCGAGTGAATAAGACCCGTCCAGCGTGATGATGGTGGATCCTCCGTGATTTTTTACCTTAGTATGTGTTAACCCTCCCAACTGGGTATAAGACTTACACAAAACCGGGGAAATAAGTGAAATTAGGGTATCTATTTGTAGTATATATACATATTACAGCAATTTTATCATTACTGCATTACTATGACAACTAGAATTGTTGGAAACAGTTTGTAAATGCATTGGCGTATGTGTGAAGCTCCACTAGATTGGCAACGATGAGTCATTTTTCCTCGCGTCGTCTGCTTGTAAGTATACATCCGAAACATTGTTCAAGTGAGTGCTGGGAAGGCTGGGAAAGATGGTGGATTGTCCGTGGTTAGACCGGCCTGCCACACGATTGCCGCCATATTGGATTTCAAAAGTGCCTTGAAAACATATTTTACAAAGAGTTCACATGCTTATTTTAGTTCGTATGGGGCTTTCATATATCACATTATTTTGACAAACTTCAATCTTTTGAATGGTATGCTTAAAGTTGTAATTGTATTCTTATTTTGCCAATTAAATATCGAGTGAATAAGGCCTGGCCAGCATGATGACGATGGATTGTCCGCGGTTGTTTACCCTATGCCTATTGGGTAATGGCCCGGTATAGGCCTACGTCTATCATATAGACGACGTAGATCTATTCCTTAACTCCCATAGGTCTACCTTAGGCCGGATTAACACCGTTTTTAAAGAAATTATAAGCCCTAGGCCTCCTAATTTTGTGAATTAATCCCTCGATCCCGATGCCCATGGACCTGATAGGCCTATTTTAGCCTGTGGTCTGATGTAGTCCTATGGTTAGCCTACAGTGGCCAGTCTTGTATGCATTAAAAATAGAAGGGAAAAGTTTATAAGATGGTAAATATCTATTAACAAAAGACATAAATAGGGAAATAACCGACTGGACTAGCTGATCCAGTTTTCACCGCACGTGGATCAACCCTTTGAAAAAGTACTTTAATACGTCTTGACACTGGAGATGGGCACCAGTCACGAGCTGTTGGTGGTGATAACAGGAGCCTGAGACCTCTACTATCCTTTTAAATTAAGTATTTACTCAAAAGTTAGAAATTAAGGTCATATTTTAAGATTAAACAGAGGGTAATGAAGGTCTGGCTCTACGCAGTGCGCACATACCTCCATGATGCTTTCGAAATTTTTACTTACAACTCCGAATATTTAGAAGATTGATGCCATCTCGGTGTTTGCGGAGTCACTTGTGTCAATAAACTTCCCATTCTATGTGCTAGGGGGAAACATCACAGTGGAGCCATCTTCATCACGTGGATCAGCCTTATTCACTTGATATTTAATTGGTGAAACAAGAATACAATTACACCTTTAATGTGATATATGAAAGCGCCATACAAACTAAAATAAGCATGTGAGCTCTGTAAAATATGTTTTCATACATTCAACTTACCTGTCAGATATATACTTATCTATCGACTCCGTCGTCCCCGACAGAAATTCAAATTTCGCGGCACTCGCTACAGGTAGGTCAGGTGATCTACCGCCCCACTCTGGGTGGCAGGACTAGGAACCATTCCCGTTTTCTATCAGATTTTCTCTGTCGCCGGTGGTGTCAACATTGTTGTTACTACCTCCTGACTGGAATTCTTTTTTCAACGCTTTTGATCATCTTTCGACTGATTTTTGGTGACATACTTGGATCGTTGTTTGGCATTCGCTATCGTGGAATTGTTTTTGGACTTGGCTTTGGATTTTTCTTGAATATGTCTGACTCTAGTGTTAGTTTCAGAGTGTGTGTGAATGAGGGCTGTAAGGTGAGGATTCCGAAGGCTTCGGTAGATCCTCACGCTGCATGCCGTGGATGTAGAGTTGTTGAGTGTTCGATTGAGAACACATGTAATGAGTGTGAAAGACTGAGTGCTCAAGAATGGAATAATCTAACTTCTTACTTGAAGAAGTTGAAGAAGTTAGAGAAAGATAGAGAGAGGAAGGCGGCTTACAAAAGCCGTGGTAGATCTCGTGAACTTCTATCTAGTTCTGTAGCTTCTTCTTCTTATAATTATTCTCATTCTTTATCAGCCCGATCACAGGTTGCTAACCACTCTGATTCGGCTTCGGAAATTGCAGAACTCAGAGCTTCCCTTCAAAATATGCAGGAAAAAATGGCAGCATTGGAAGGTAAGCAAAGTGAATGTGATTTTTCGAGTGATATAAGTGTCCCCAGTTTGGTGGAGGGGGCGTCTGGTCGTCTCTGCGACGCTCCCAGGCTTAGACCGCTTCCAAGCTCCCTGGCCCAGAGGAGAAGGAAAGTCGAAAGCCTTACGGAGGTCGTGGAGAATCCCCAACGATCAGGCGTCCCTTCGGCAGAATCTGTTACGTCTCAGACTGCCAGGCACCGCTATAGGAAAAGCGTCCTACGAGAGTGCTTTTCGTCTTCAGGTTCGCCTTCTCCGAAAAGAGGATGGAAAGAGTCGAAGCTTTCCCGTCCGCTGAAGAGGAATTGGAAAGAGCCTGAGTTCAACTCTAGCCCCGAGCGCTTCTCTGAATAAGATGTGCCTTTGGTAGTAAAGAAGGCTAGGAAGGAGTTAGATCCATGGACGGTAAGGGAGCCTCGAGCGCCTTCCAGATCTCCCTCTCCTGCTTCGAATGAGGAGTCCTCGACCAGGAAGATTTTGATAAATATGCAGGAACAACTAGCGTCTTTGGTAGGAGTCCTTTCCAAGGAGCCTGCTCGTAGAAAGGACGATAGGCTTCCTGTAAAAAGATCTAGATACCGATCTCCTCTCAGGCGTAACGAGCCTTCAAGGGGAGTTGTCGCACAGGCGGCCATCTCTGGGAGGAGCGGAGCATCAGACAGGTGAGAAGTTGAAAAGGAAGTAACTCCTGCCAAGCACCTGGCGCCAGCCAGAAGCCAGGCGCCAAGTAGACGCTAGAGAACACCTGATAGTGAAGTTGATAGGAGCGAAGCGCCTGCTAGGCGCAATGCGCCTGCCAAGCGAAATGCGCCTACCAGGCACCAGGAGTATTCGGAGCACGATGCGCCTGCCAGGCTCCAGGAGTATTCGGAGCGCGATGCTCCTGCAAAGTGCCAGAAGTATTCGGAGTGCGATGCGCCTGCCAGGCGCAGGAGTATTCCGAGTACGATGCGCCTCCCAGGTGCCAGGAGTATTCCGAGCAAGATACTCCTGCTAAGCGCCAGGCGCATTCTTTACAAGAAGAGCCTGTCAACCGCCAGGAGTCGTACAGGCGCCAAGCGCAAACTATCCAAGACTCTCCTAAGGATAGGCGTAGAGAGAGAATAACTCTTAGTCCCTCTCCTGTTAGAAGTGCTTCTTCTTCGGAGAGGAAGAAATCAAGGGAGGAGACAGACGAAAGAAGGGAGCCTTCTCCTTCCGATCCTCTTAACTTAGAGGACATTTTGGAAGACGAGATTACTAATAAAGAAGGGCTTTCGAATGATAAAGTAATTTCTTCTCTCCTTCTAGAAGAGTATGGAGATTCGTTGACTCCAGCTGCTCCTCCTTCTCCGCGCTTGCTTTTTTCGAGCACGAAATCGCACAAGTCTTCGTCCTTCCTGAAAATGAAACCGGCCATATCCATGAAGAGGGCCCTACAATCTCTTGACTCCTGGATCAAGATGAAAAAGGAGTTAGGAAGGACAGTATTTTGTATGCCTCCTGCCAAACTAACGGGTAGAAGAGGCATATGGTATGAGACGGGAGAGAATATGGGATTGTCTCTGCCCATTTCGGCCGAATCAGATTTCTCGAGTCTTGTAGACTCCTCGAGGAGACACGCCTTGAACTTGGCCAGAGCAACATGGGGTCTTTCAGAGATGGACCATCTCCTCAAGGGACTTTTCCACACCTTGGAAGTATTTAACTTCCTAGATTGGTCCCTTGGGGTTTTGGCTAAAAAGTCGCAGGAAACGGAACATCTAAACCCCGAAGCCTTGCATAGTATCTTGACATGCATAGATAAAGCTGTTCAAGATGGATCGGCGGAGGTCTGCTCCCTCTTTGGTGCGGGAATGCTAAAGAAGAGGGCGGTTTATAGTGCTTACCTCACTAAGGCCGTCTCTCCTTCACAGAGGTCGGCTTTGTTGTTCGCTCCTCTCTCAGAACATTTATTCCCTTCTCAGTTGGTGAGAGACATTGCACATTCACTAACTGAGAAGGCGACTCAAGATCTCCTCAGGCAGTCTTCAAGGAAGAATAGGCCTGTGGCCAGTGAGGAAAAGAAAGGGGCTCGTCCAGCTCAGCAGCAGCCCTTTCGAGGAGGCCCTCCAGCTAGATCAATTACCAGAAGGAAGACAACAGAAAAAAGAGGAAGATCTTCCTTCCGACCCTTTAAGAAGGGAAAATGAAGAAACGATTCTCCAAACACCTGTAGGAGCCAGGTTGCAAGTCTTTGCGGAAGCCTGGGCAAACATAGGAACCGACTCTTGGTCGATGTCGATCATCAAGAAGGGTTATTATATCCCATTCAAGGACAGCCCTCCCCTGACATCAACACCGAGGGAACTGTCCGCCAGATACAGGGACCCTGTACTGATGGATACTCTTCATCAAATGGTAGAACAGATGTGTGACAAAAGAGCAATCGAGCTGGTACTGGATCACAGCTCCCCGGGGTTTTACAATCGCATGTTTCTAGTAGCGAAAGCTTCGGGGGGATGGAGACCAGTACTGGATGTAAGTGCGCTGAACAGATTCGTGGAAAAACAAAAGTTCAGCATGGAAACGTCTGCTTCAGTCCTTGCAGCACTTCGTCAAGGAGATTGGTTGGCGTCCCTAGACCTTCAAGACGCATATTTCCACATCCCGATTCATCATTTGTCGAGGAAGTACCTTCGTTTCATGTTGGAGGGAAGGATCTATCAGTTCAGGGCCCTGTGTTTCAGCCTGTCCACGGCTCCCCAAGTCTTCACAGACTTGATGAAAAATGTAGCAAGACACTTATATTTGAAGGGGATAAACGTCTCCCTATACCTGGACGACTGGCTCATCAGGGCCAGGTCTCAAAAGCAGTGTTTGGAGGATCTTTCAACGACTTTGGAGCTGACGAAGTCATTAGGATTGATCGTAAACCTCGAGAAATCTCAGATGATCCCCAGCCAGAACATGATTTATCTGGGGATTCGGATGGATTCTCGGGGTTTTCGAGTATTTCCTTCTCTAGAGAGAATAAAGAAAGGTTGCACCACAGTATCCAGCTTCTTAGGGAAGGAGCGCAGTTCAGTGAGGGAATGGTTGAGCCTTCTGGGGACCCTTTCCTCGCTGGAACTGTTCTTTCCTTTAGGAAGACTTCATCTCCGTCCGCTTCAGTTCTTCCTGAGAAGGAGTTGGAATTGGAAGACAGGACAGCTCTCAGATACTTTTCCAATCTCAACAGAAGTAAAGAATCAATTAAGGTGGTGGTTAACCCCTTTAGAAGAGAACAAAGGAGTGTCCCTGGAAGTACGGAACCCAAACCTGATATTGTTCTCAGACGCGTCGGAGACAGGTTGGGGTGCAACCTTAGGATCCAAAGAAGTGTCAGGCACCTGGTCGGAAGAGCAGGTGTCATGGCACATAAATTGCAAGGAGCTCTTAGCAATTCACCTAGCGTTAAAGAGCTTCGAACACATAGTCAGAGACAGAGTAGTGCAGATAAACTCCGACAATACCACCGCTCTGGCTTATGTGAGAAAACAAGGAGGAACTCACTCTCTCGCCCTATACGAACTGGCAAGAGATCTTCTGATTTGGGCAAATCAAAAGAATGTAACTCTGCTAACAAGGTTTGTCCAAGGGGAGAGGAACGTGAGAGCGGACAGCCTGAGCAGGAGGTTCCAGGTCCTTCCAACAGAATGGACCCTCCACTCAGAAGTGTGTCAGAGTCTTTGGTCTCTTTGGGGGAAGCCTCAAATAGACTTGTTCGCCACGTTCCTCTCCAGGAGGATAGACACATTTTGCGCTCTAGTAGACGATCCCAGAGCTTATGCAATAGACGCTTTTCTCCTGAACTGGTCAGGGCTAGACGTGTACGCTTTTCCCCCATTCAAGATACTTGGGGAAGTAGTCAGAAAGTTTGTGGCCTCCAAGGGGACAAGAATGACTCTGGTAGCCCCATATTGGCCATCCCGAATTTGGTTCACAGAGGTAATGGAGTGGACAGTGGACTTCCCCAGATCTCTTCCAAACAGGATAGATCTGCTCAAACAACCCCACTTCGAGAGGTACCATCAAAACCTACCCGCTCTTGCTCTGACTGCCTTTCGACTATCGAAAGACTTGTCAGAGCGAGAGGGTTTTCTCGCAAGGCGGCAAGCGCAATTGCCAGAGCCCGCAGATCATCTACTATGCGAGTGTACCAATCGAAGTGGGAGGTGTTCAGAAGTTGGTGTAGGTCGAAGAAGCTGTCCTCCTCCAATACCTCTGTGACCGAAATTGCAGATTTCCTTCTTTTCCTGAAGGAAAAATCGCATCTTTCTGTACCGACTATTAAGGGATACAAGAGCATGCTTTCGGCTGTATTCAGAAACAGAGGATTAGATTTGGCCAATGATAAGGATTTACATGATCTTATTCGTTCCTTCGAAACGTCAAAATCAATACAACCCAGAGTTCCAAGCAGGAATCTGGATGTGGTCCTGAAATTTCTGTCTTCTGAAAGGTTCGAACCACCTCACACTGCTTCCTTTCGAGATATTACAAGGAAGTGTCTTTTTCTGCTGTCTCTTGCTACGGCGAAAAGAGTCAGCAAGCTACACGCCCTTGAGTCATGAGTTGGTTTCAAGGGAGACTCTGCGGTTTGTTCGTTCCAGACTCTCTTTCTTGCTAAGAATGAGAATCCCTCGAATCCCTGGCCTAGGAGCTTCGAGGTAAAAGGCCTGACTAGTCTGGTAGGCAGAGAAGCAGAGAGGTCCCTCTGCCCGGTCAGAGTGCTAAAATTCTATCTAGACAGAAAGAAACAGTTGGGGGGGTTCGCAACACGGTCTATGGTGCTCGGTAAAGGACCCAAGAAGACCGATGTCTAAAAATGCCTTAGCCTTCCTTGTAAGAAGCGTTATTACCGAGGCGCATAAGAACTGCCCAGATGACTCTTTTAAACTATTAAGAGTAAGAGCTCATGAAGTAAGGGCAATCGCGACGTCTATTGCGTTCCAAAGAAATATGTCTCTCAAGAATATTTTGGATGCAACTTATTGGAGATGCAACTCAGTGTTTGCATCTCATTACTTGAAGGATGTGCGCGTTACGTATGAGAAATGTTTTTCTCTAGGTCCGTTTGTGTCAGCACAGACGGTTCTGGGTACGGGAGCGAGCACCGATCCTTAAATAAGTGTACGTAACCCTCTTGTCGGATACGTTCTTGGATTCCTGTGCAGGGAAGTGTCAGATGTCGCACAGGCGGCCTTCGCTTCTCTTCACTAGGAGATCGAGTGGTAACTGACTTTTAGAGGGGTACAAAATTTTTTTTTTTTTTTACTTTCGTGTGTGTGTTTATCGAGTTTTTGGTTGTTTGCTAAGAGTTTGGGGATGGCTCTTGGCAATCTTAGAACTAACACAGGTGTTAGGATCGGGTGATCGGGATCGGTTGTGTGCTCCTTAAAGAAGGCGTGTTGTCATATAAGCGGATTAGCACCCATTGACAAATGCCAGTTAGGCTCTGCCGAGTAAGTGGACAAGACCCCATCGACAGACCCACAAGAACTCTTGGCCGCAGATCACTATCTCGCTAAGGCTCTTGAGGTGAAGCAGACTCCTAGGCAGTAGCCACGAAGTCTTCCACCTAATAAGGTAGGAACCAAGGTCTATAACTACCTACAACATATGTTGTTTACCTGTCTATTCAGTAGTTAGCTGTCTCTTGCCCTCCACCAAAGGGTGTCAATCAGCTAAGTATATATCTGACAGGTAAGTTGAATGTATGAAAATGATATTGTTATGATACAATAAAGTTTCATACATACTTACCTGGCAGATATATACGATTGATGACCCACCCAGCCTCCCCGCAGGAGACAGGTGGAAGAGAAAATCTGATAGAAAACGGGAATGGTTCCTAGTCCTGCCACCCAGAGCGGGGCGGTAGATCACCTGACCTACCTGTAGCGAGTGCCGCGAAATTTGAATTTCTGTCGTGGACGACGGAGTCGATAGCTAAGTATATATCAGCCAGGTGAGTATGTATGAAACTTTATTGTATCATAACAATATCATTTTCAAGGCAGTTTTGAAATCCAATATGGCGGCAACTGCGGGAGGTGTCGTTCATAAGCACAGCGAAGCCACCATCTTTCCCAGCCTTCCCAGCACTCATTTGAACAATGTTAGCGAATTTATGTAACGTTTATTGATCTTGCTCAAGATTGCAGTTGTAATCAGCACAATAAAACAACATTTTGTTGTCTATATTAGTGAAAGTGTGAAACTTCTTATTCCCAGGGTCATGGTTTGAAATTAAATTCATTATTACCTTGTAATCGGTGGTTTTATCCTTACTACCATCACAACTGAAACTCCACAGTGCTTATTTAATTGTAATTATAGATGTTTTGGTCTTAATTCACTCCAAATTGCACTTGAACTACGTTGCGGTTCCTGGTTCATAAGCGCTCACCCCACAAGCACAGTTACGGGCAGCACACGAGTACACGGTTTATGAGGTGCAAAGCTTTATTCCCTTAATTGTTTACTTTACTCATTATTTAGTTTATCTTTACTTTGTTACTTCAAAATGTTTATCTAATTCATGTCTATTATCCCTTTTTCGCAACCAAATTAACCCCAAAAAATTACAGATATCTCTGAAGTACATACGAGCAGACAATGGCAAAATGACTCATCGTTGCCAATCTAGTGGAGCTTCACACATACGCCGATGCATTTACAAACTGTTTCCATGAGTTCTAGTTGTCATAGTAATGCAATAATGATAAAATTGCTCTAATATGTATATATACTACAAATAGACACGCTAATTTCACTTATTTCCCCAGATTTGTGTAAGTCTTATACCCAGTTGGGAGGGTAAACACACCAATTGGCAACACTGATAAACAAAAGAAGAGCGCGAACAACGCCGTAGGTACCATTCACAAGCAAAACTGTTGATTTTTGAGTCAGGAACCTAATGACTTTTTCAACAACAAATATTTTCATGAATATGTAAAAATATTTATGCAATTCATGACCTTATACTAGTAGCCTTTTAACTATTTATTTAAATAATTATCTATTGCATGCTTCTTCTTCTTCTACCAAAAATCATAGTTTCCTTAAAAAAATAGTGGTTGGAAGTCTTGTTTACGATTGTTGTGATGAAAGTGCCCCAGCATTGGTAGTTGTAAGTAAAAATTTCGAAAGCATCATAGAGGTAGTGTGCACTGCGTAGAGCCAGACTTTTCATTACCCTCTCTTTAATCTTAAAATATGACATTAATTTCTAACTTTGAAGAAAATACTTACTTCGAAAGGAGAGTAGAGGTCTCAAGATCCTGCTCTCCCCACCAGCAACTCATGACTGATGACCATCTCCGGTGTCAGGATGTGTTAAAGTACTTTTTCGGAGGGCAGCTTCAAACGTGGTAGAAAGTGGCTTGGCTAGTCCTGTCGGTTGTTTCCCCTAAATCCAAACACCACTTGTACCCATAGACACTGGGGTACTTCACAAAAATTGTAAACAATTACTTCCAACCACGACTTATCCAAGGAAACATCCAAGGAAACTATGATGGTTTGGTAGAAGAAGAAGAAGCATTCAGTAGATAATTATTTAAATAAATAGTTAAACGGCAGTATAAGATCATGAATTGCCTAAATTTTGTACATATTCATGATTATTAATAATTTAAAAATGTTCGTTGTTGAAAAAGTAACTAGAACTAGATTCCTGACTAAAATATCAACAGTTTTGCTGTGAACAGTACCTACGGCGTTGTTCGCACTCTTCTATTGTTTATCAGTGTTGCCAATTGTTATGTGTTTACCCTCCCAACTGGGTATAAGACTTAAACAAAACCGGGGAAATATAAGTGAATTAGCGTATCTATTTGTAGTCTATATACATATAAGAACAATTTTATCATTATTGCATTACTATGACAATAGAATTCATGGAAACAGTTTGTAAATGCATCAGCGTATGTATGAAGCTCCACTAAATTGGCAACGATGACATTTTGCCGTATCTACTTTAGAAATATCTGTAATTTTTCGGGGTTAATTTGGTTGCAAAAAAGGGATAATGGACATGAATTAGATAAACATTTTGAAGTAACAAAGTAAAGTTAAACTAAATAATAAGTATAGTAAACAATTAAGGGAATAAAGCCTTGCACCTCATAAACCTTGTGGTCATGTGCTGCCCGCAACTGTGTTTGTGGAGTGATCGCTTAGGAACCAAGAACCACAACGTAGTTCAAGTACAATTTGGAGTGAATTAAGACCAAAACATCTATAATTACATTCAGATAAGCACTGTGGAGTTTCAGTTGTGATGACAGTAAGGATAAAACCACTGATTACAAGGTCAAAATGAATTTCAGTTCAAACCATGACCCCAGGAATAAGAAGTTTCACACTTTCACTAATATAGACAACAAAATGTTGTTTTATTGTGCTGATTACAACTGCAATCTTGAGTAAGGTCAATAAACATTACATATATATGCTAACATTGTTCAATGAGTGCTGGGAAGGCTGGGAAAGATGTTGGATCCTTGGCAGTTACGAATGGCACCTCAGTCGGTTGACGCCATATTGGATTTCAAAACTGCCTTGAAAACATATTTTACGAAGACCTCACATGCTTATTTTAGTTTGTATGGCACTTTCATATATCACATTATGTTGACGAAACTTCAATCTTTTGAATGGTATGCTTAAAGATGTAATTGTATTCTTGTTTCACCAATTAAATATCGAGTGAATAAGGCTGATCCCCACGATGACGATGGATCCATTGCGGTGTTTCCCCCTATTAAAAAGGCACAGGATATTGGTACGGCAGCCGTATACTGATCATGATAGATACTGGTACGGCTGTGAATTGTGCATGCGTCAATTTCAGACTTCCTGCCGTACAAATAACAGTGTGGTGGGGGTATGTCAGATTCTGTCTGTGGTGCCGTATTGTGCTCTTGACTTGCTGTAGGTACAGCAGTTAGCAGTATCCATTTACCAGTTTGCTAATCATGCAGCAGTTGCCGTACACTGTTGCTAAGAGCTATAGGTATGGTACTAGAAGATCAGCAACAGTAGTAATAATAGTCGAACTGAATTGTTTCGCTGAAGATGTTCAATTCAAAATGTCAAAGTGAAGCACCATACTGGTATCACCAAAGCACCAAAACATTTTGACAGTAAATGAAAATATAAGCAGTCACAATAATACTTAAACATATACTTAGATTTTGACTATATTCATGAAAAATAAAAATAAAATAGTCTATCTGTATACTTCAAATCTTTGAATCTCCTCTGAACCTTGTAATAATACGTCAGTTTTCGCCGAAAAACTGATGTTTTCAGGTTTCAACGAACTTAAAAAGGCAATAGACATCTACGAAGAGTCAAACTTCCAGAAATTGTATATCTGTAGGTCAAGAATGCTCGAATTGGCTCTGAAAAGAGCTGTGAAGAGAAGGTTCAAAGAAGATTTGAAGTACACAGAAATCGTGCTCTGCTGTATTCATGGTGGTAGGGAAAACTACCAACGTCGATCCTCTGGTAAACGGCCTAATCAATCGTGAGTAATAATTCAAATCGGGTCTATATTAACAGCATGTTTCCCATATTGGACGCACTACTGTAGTGCACTTCTTTACTAGCTAGGCCTCAAATCTTCTTTGAATCTCCTCTTCAGGGCTGATTCAATCGTTCATGACCTATGGATGTACAATTTCTGGAAGTTTGGCTCTTTGTAGACATCTGTTACCTTTTTCAGCTTGTTGAAACCTGAAAACACTTGTTTTTCGGCAAAAACTGATGTATTATTGCACGGTTCATATTGTTCAGTCGCCATTTTCTTGCTGGACTGTCACTGATAGATATGCCTGAGGCGGGAAAGAAGGGTTCGCGCGCAAGCGCAATTCACAGCTGTACCAATATCTATTGCAGTCAGGGTACGGCTGCCATATCAATATCTAGTTTGTGTGAAAAAAAACAGATAAAATACAATAGGCCTAAGTATATATACGTATATTTTATGTATAATTTTTGTCGTTTGTCTCCTGACAGATTCCAACGATGAGCCAGATAGATTCACGTCCATCCACGCCAGGGAGCATGGCTCTGGAGGTCTTGGAGGGTGACAACAGCATCTTCAAGAAGCCGTTGGTGCCGCCCCCGAGGAAGAGGAAAAAAGTACTGGACGAGGACACCTACGTCAAAGTACGATCCGCCTGAGGTCTTCTCGGCAGTCCCTGGTTATCGGTGGGCGGGGGGTTCCGTTCTCGGCTGGGTGCCCTTTAGGTGTGTCACGGCGCCATAACTCTATTATCTGCACTTTGTGGCACCAATAGCTGAAACTCAGACCGTTGTGGCTCCATTAATTGCCGATTTTATGGCACTAGACGAGCGCCATAAAACGGGATCACCATTAACGAGTCCACCGATAACCGGGAATTGCTTGTATGTTATGTTTTAGTCAATGGATTCATTCAAATACTTTCATGTATAAGGATTTTATATTATTGATTTTTGAAGCACTACAAATATTGAATTTTGGATACAATATATTTAAACATTTTATATTTGTACAAATCTCTGCTTTACAGTTTGGTTTCAAGTAAACCGTTCTGTATTTCTTTATGGTGTGTTTGAGGCTCAAATGGAAATCTAGCATCAGTCTTTTCGAATAGAAATATAAACCAGTCTTTTATGTTTTAAGTTTTAGGCTAAGTTTTCTTATGAACTTTAAACTAATTGGTAAAATTCTTTGGTCTGTATGAATTCCTGAGTAAACGTAGGTAGTGTATACGTACGATAGTTATGATAGTTTTTAACAGAGGAGGTACAATGATTTTCTTTTGACTCTTATCTGAGGATTAGAGGAAGGTGCCAACTTTATATGCTGGGTTAACATGGAAAGATATTTTTACTCAATATTTATGGTAAATTAGGCAATAGAACACCAGTAGGTAAATTCCAGTTCTTTAATGACAGTTTTGTTAATTTTTTCAGGAAGTAGAGAAAATAATCGAAAGGGACTTTTTTCCCGATCTGGAAGATCTGAAAGAAAAAGTTGAGTTCTTGGAGGCCAAGGAAGCTAACGACATCATCAAGCTAAGGGAATTTTACTCCAAATACTCCTGCGGGAAAGACTCTGCCTTCCGAAATGTAGAAGACAGTCCAGCAACCTTTGAAACACCAGTAGCAAACAGTGGGGACGCAACTCCATTGATGGGCAGTGCACGAAGTTTGTCCAAGTCTACGTGCAATGCAAAGGAGAGTGCAACAGATAAAGACAGTGCTTCCGACAGCTCCAAAATATCGCTGGACGAATTTCTTGACTCTCACACAAGTGAGGATAACGAGAGCTTTGAACAGTTGATGGAGAAAAATGAAGCAAAATTTAGGTTGAAGGTGAGTGCAATTATTATCGTTTTGTACTGCATCAGCCCTGTAGAGGTAACTGCTGCTTAAAGTGTGCCTTGCAAGTTTAAAGGTTCTTTTCAAATGTCCAAATGCTTTAACTTACTCCAGTTCTCATTCTCATTTAAGATGAATCAATGTGGCTACAACTGACATGTTTAAATTTTTAATATCTTGCACTTCCATTCTTTGCGATAGTTATGATGGCAACTATATTTGACATGTATACACGATTGTAATTGGTTTTGAATTCTTTTCCTTGACTGCATTTCAACTTCAGTGTGCAGTATACTGTATCAGTAGTACATATATTATTCTTTCATACTCAGCATGCCTGGATGTTTGAAGCAGAAGAGAAGCACAATGAAGATCACACGCCAAACTTGAGTCTTCCAACGGTCGAGCAGCGAGAGGAAGCCTCGCGACTGGCCATAACAGGAACCTCGCTCCAGAACGACTCCAGGCCCAAGCAGGTGGAAAACTGGAAATTCAAAACATTCAACTCAGTCATGTTTGTACCAGATGGTGAGTGTCGAGGAATGTCCAATATTTGTAGTAAAAATATTTGTAGTAGGTTTTATTTTGCTATTTTGTTCAAAAGCGTCCATTGGAGCACCATTTGTGTTCTGTTATGTACAAAATTAGAAATCATTTGTGTTTTTGCAGGAGTGCCAGTTTCCCGAGCAAAGAGCATAGAGGCTGCGAAACAGAAGAAGCGAGAGGTGAATTTATCCAACACTCGGTACACAAGCTACCCGTTTACTGAGACGTTAAGTCAAGCAGCCATGTTGGAAGCATCGGCCGTTCAGGCCAGCAAAAGGGAGGGAAAAGTTGGCGTAGATGGTGAGTATCATTCATTCTGTGTAAAGACTATATTTGTACTGCTTTTTTGGACTTTCATTTTATGTTTGCTCTTAATCATTTAGCCTTTTTTTTTTATATAATTTCAATTTAAAACTGAGAAATTACTCTCTGACTAAACTGTATTGTATAGAAATACTATGCTATATGAGTGCATTTTGTTTTAACGTGAAGCGTATGCTTTATGAAATCATTTCAAAGATACTTACCAGTTCAAGCAATAAGAACTTCTTTACATTCCTGAGGATCTGTGGATATGTGATCTGTTCGGATATCTTTTACATTTGATTTACCTCTCATCATGCATCATCCACAAGGCCACTTTCCTAAGTGCTTCCAGTGACTATAATCTGACTTGTTTGTACTACAGGCAGTCCCCGGGTTACGACGGGGGTTCCGTTCTTGAGACGCGTTGTAACCCAAAAATTGTCGTAGGCCGGAACATCACCAAAAGTCCTAAGAAAACCTTACTTTTAATGCTTTGGGTGCATTCAAAACTATGTAAACTGCATTCTTATTGCATTTTGTATAAAAAAAAAAAATCTTCAAATATTGATTATTTTTCATTTTTGGTGTCATATTTCTTCTACCAGATGAGCTTTGTAGGCGTCGTAACCCTGGAACATGCGTTGTACCCTGGAAATAATTTCTGATGAATATAATTGAAAAGCGCCTTAACCTCGGAACGTCGTAAGCCAAACCCGTCGTAACCCAGGACTGCCTCTATTATGCCTTCGTTCCTCATTTTCCATCTTTCAGCCATATCGAGACCTCTTCCTCAGATTATGCTATTAACACTATGTCTACACATAGAAACTCCCAGGGTCTCCCCTGTTTTGCAACTTCCTCAGTTAGTTTGATCATCAGGAAAAGATAAAGGGTTCCTATAACACACATGTACTTTGTATATACATACTACCTTCACCTCTAATTTCATATCAAGATGTTGTGATGTCACGCACTTAGCAAGTTTACTGATATCATCTACCTTTGTAACATCCATCTAATTGCTTGTCTTGTCTTAGTTTCTCAAGGTCCATGGATGTCTGATGTCATGCAAATTCTTCCCATTTGTTTAGTACTTCTATGGGTCTCTCATTTTGAGAAAATCATTTATTATTTAAAAAGAATTTTGTTCTTACACAAATACAAACCTTCGATCCTCACATAAGGATGTAGCTTTCGAATGCAAGTTGGAACACCCGTTTAACTTTCAAATGAGGTCATTACTGACTGCTGTTGGCTTTCTGTTTGTTTTTTTCTTAAATATTTTGCATTGTTGTTATTATATGCATATACAGTGGTACCTCGTTTGCCGAACGTTTCTTATGTCGAACTTTCCATTTTTCGAACAAAATTTTCGAGAAAATATTGTATATTTTATCGAACAAATGCTCGTACTTCGAACTGACTGATTATCTAGTTTATACTTGTATTCGTCGGCCTACTGGGTCTTACAAGTTAAACTGTATTAATTTTTTTTATTTGACAATATATAGTTTAATGATAACAATATTCGACAAAATAAATAAAAGTATAGAGCATTTAATATAAAATATAGCTTTCAGTATAACATTTAGCATAAAAGATGTATAAAATCGTACGTAACCGCAATGACGTCATGCCCAGCTGACTTGAGACTGAACGAGGGAGCGTTGATCTGTTGAGGAGAGAAGGAAAGGAGAGAGTTAAAATATTACTGTATGTATGAAAAAGCAATAAAAATTCACATAAAAAGGGAATTTCCCAATGAATTTAATGTAATGATAAAATATGAAAACAAATAAATGCAATACAGAAAAAAAAAGTCTTAATTGAGCTAGTGTTTGGTGTGCTGAGTGAGATGGTCTAGTTGAACAATATATTAACAAAATAGTAAATGAAAGAATAAAGCTTTTCACAATAAAATTTAGCACAAATGATTAACAAAATCATTCGTCATTTCGGTGATATACATCTAACTTGAGGTAGAGGGAGGGAGCGTTTATATTTTTGAGGAATAATGAATGAATGATTTTAAGTTATAGTGCGTCATGGTATTGTTGGGAGAGAAGAGGAGACAGTAAAATCTTTACTATAGTATGTACATAAAAGCAGTACCAATTCTCATAAAAAATAAAATTTCATGTATGACACTTACCTGGCAGGTATATATATAGCTATATTCTCTGTTCGCATATTCTCTGTTCGCACTGGCAGAATTTTCAAAACTCGCGGCAACCGCTAGATCACTGGTAGTTCAGGTGATCGCCACCCCGCTCCGGTGGCGCTGGTCCTCGAATCATTCCCAATTTTCGTCAGATTTTTTTTCTGCCACTGAACCGGCAACATCGTTGTTGGTTCCCTGCTAGAATTCGAACTCGTTAGCTGACTTTCGCTGTACTTGGATGGTTTATTGGGTATCGTATTGGAAAGTTGGATTGGCAATCGCGATTGGAAGTTCTTATAATGTCTGATTCTGGTGTAGTATTTCGAGTGTGTATGAAAGAAGGGTGCAAGGTGAGACTGCCGAAAGCCTCGGTAGACCCTCACACAGTATGTAAGAAGTGTAGAGAGGTTTTGTGTACTTGGGATAATAGATGTAATGAGTGTGAAAGTTTAAATGAGAAGGAGTGGAAAGACTTTCACAAATATGTTGAGAGAACTATAGAAAAGGATAGAGTAAGAAGATCGGTGTCTCGGAGTGAGAGGTCAGGATCTTCTAGTAAGGCCTTGAATACTTCTGTTATTTCTCTCTTCATTCCCAAGTAGAAGTTGTTAATCCTCTCCTCAGGTCTCTCCTGCGCCTGCTGCTGTTTCTGAGGATACTAATTATGTGAAAGTGTTTGCCGCCCTTGCGTCAATGGGCGATCAGATTCAGCGTCTTACAGACAAAGTGGGTACGTTTGAAAGTGTCAGTGTAGTGGAGGGGGCGGCTGATCGTCTCACTCGTGCTCCTAGACCTAGGCCTCTGCCAAGCTCCCAGACCCAAGGAGAAGGCATGTCGACAGTCGAAGGGAGGCGAGAGGGGTTCCCTTACGATCAGTCGTCCCTTCAGGCAGTCCTGTTGCGTCCCAGGCTGCAGCAGTGCGTCATAGAAAAGGCGACACTGGGAAGTGTTTTCCTCTACAGATAGTGCTGCGTCAGGCAAGTTATGGATGTTATGCGGAAGTTTCGCGTCCTCTGAAGAGGACGCATAAACCTACGTCTTCTCAAGATGAGCGTGACCCTCAAGAGCGGTGGAGTAGTCCCGAGATTTTCTCTTCTAGTGATGAGGAAGAGGGGTTCCGTTTCAAAGGAGGAGATCCTTTAAGTCAAGACAAGACGCAAGACCTCATGTATACGACGGTTCTCTGGATAGGAGCCCTCCTTCTGAATACGGAGCAGTCTCTCCGGTATCTTCTCCTTATCGTAGAGCTCAGGATCGAATTTCTCTTTTTGATGATCCTTCTCGTCGTCATTCTCCGCTTGCTCAGACTTCCCGACAGGAAACAGAGACTAGGAACTTCCTTGAAGAGATGCAAGGAAGGTTAGCGATTTAGTTAAATCGTGGGGAACTTCGGAACATCCTCCTACGAGGCGTAAGGACGCATCTCTCCCCGTCAAGTCATCTAAAAGGACGCATGATGGTTTGCCTCCTTCTCATCACGCTTCAGAGTCTCGGGTAGTACGCAAGTTACGGGAGCAGGACGCAGGACGCAAGTTACGAGAACAGGAAGCAGGACGCAAGTTTCCGGAGCAGGACGCAGGACGCAAGCTTCCGGAACAGGACGCAGGACGCAACCTCGGAGCTCAGAAGGACGCAGGACGCAGGCGGCAGGAGCCGGCTTCTTCCCGCGAGGTTGGAGAAGATTTTCTGCAGCAAGACCTTGGTTTACAGGATGTGTCTTCGGCAGAAGAGGAGATATAGAAGACTTATGAATCTTGAGGAAGAAAAAGATGGTGAAGCACCTTCTTCAGACTGATAAGAAAATTAACGAATTGCCTTCTTTCACTTTTTGAAGGGGATTTTCAGCCTGCAGCTCCGACATCACCCCTTTCTCAATTCTCCAAGAATAAAACTCCGAAGAAGTCCTCGTTTTTGAAGATGAAGTTTTCGATTACGGCTAAGAAGGCTCTTCAAAGAATTGATACGTGGTTGAAGGAAAAGAGGGAAGGCGGGCAAGACTGTGTTCTCTTTCCCTCCAGCCAAATTGGCATCGAAGTCCGGTAATTTGGTATGCGACGGGGGAAAATCTCGGCCTGGGAGTTCTTTGCTCCTTCCCAGGGGGGATTTTCCAACAATGTTGACAGTTTTCCCGCAGACTGCTTTGAATTCGGCTAAAGTGTGTGGTCCCATCAGAGTTAGATCATCTCTTGAAAGGGTGATTTTCCGGACCTTCGAGGTTTTCAATTTTCTTGATTGGTCCTTGGGGGCTCTGGACGACGAACCGTGAAAATAATGAATCAACGGCTTCTCAACTCCCAAGCAGTATTATGTCCTGCATGGACAAAGCCTTAAGGGATGGCGCGAATGAGTTAGCATCTCTTTTCACCGCAGGAGTTTTAAAGAAGAGGTCACTCCTATGCTCTTTTGCTGCTAAGGGCGTTTCTAACGCCCAGAAATCCGAATTGGTTTATTCCCACTTTCGGATCAGTTATTTCCTGCGGATATTATCAAGGATATTTCGCTTTCCCTAACTCAGAAGGCGACGTAGGATCTGTTAACTTCTTCGGTAAGAAAATTTTTACCCAACAAGGTGGTTTAAGAAGACGCCTAAGGAATCAAGACAAGCTAGTCAGCCCTTTCGAGGCAAGTCCTTTTCTCGTCCTGCCTTCAGAAGCAAGAAGAGCTCCGTCCAAGAGGGGTTCGAAACCCAGTAGTAAACAATGAACAACAAGTCCTTCAGACATCAGTAGGTGCCAGACTCCAGAAGTTTTGGGAGATTTGGCAAGAAAAGGGAGCAGATCCTTGGGTCGTCAAGGTAGCCAAAGAAGGTTACAAGATCCCTTTTCTGAAGAGACCACCTATTGCGACATCGCCAAGAGAGCTTGGAGCTCACTACAGCGATCCAGGGAAACAAGAAGCACTACAAGAACAAGTTCTTTCTATGCTCAAGAAAGGAGCAATAGAACCTGTTCTGGATCACTTATCTCCGATTTTACAACCGGCTGTTTTTTAGTGGCGAAATCCTCGGGGGATGGAGACCAGTACTGCATGTAAGTCAACTCAACTTTTTTTCTTTTTTGTGGAGAAGACAAAAATTTACGATGGAGACCGACCAGATCAGTACTGGCAGCGGTACGTCCCAGGGGACTGGGATGGTTACCCTGGACCTTCAAAGACGCATATTTTCATATCCCAATTCCATGCAGGATCCAGGAAGTACCTGAGATTTGTGATCCAGAACAGGGTCTTTCAGTTCAAAGCCCTCTGCTTTGGACTGTGCACAGCCCCACACAAGTTTACAAGAGTGATGGCAAGCGTGGGAAGTGGCTACACATTCTTTATGGAATAAGAGTGTCTCTATACCTGGACGATTGGCTCATAAGAGCCCAATCAGAAAGCAATGTCTGGAGGACTTAGAAATGACGTTAACATTAACGAAAGAGTTAGGGTTGATGGTGAACTTAGAAAAGTCGAATATGACCCCAGTCAGGAGCTAGTTATTTGGGGATTCTGATCTCCTCAGTACTTTCGGGCTTTTCCGCCTCCCAACAGACAAAGAGCAGTGCATCCGGAAGTTCAAGCCTTTCTAGAGAAAGAACAATGTTCAGCACGAGAGTGGATGAGCTTACTGGGGACCCTCTCGTCCTGGAACGGTTTCGTTTCTCTAGGAAGGCTTCACATGAGACCCCTACAAATATTTTTGAACCAAGTGGCCAAGAAAATCGCAACCAGATTCCTTCCTGTTTTGAATTCCTCGCAAGATCAAAGAGGAATTGCGGTGGTGGCTAACTCCGGGGAAGTTAGCGAAGGGAGCGTCGCTCCAGCAAAAGAACCCAGACCTTGTATTGTTCTCAGACGCGTCGGACGCAGGCTGGGGAGCGACTCTCGGACATCAAGAAGTTTTCAGGTCGTTGGAGCAAGGAGGAAGCGGCTTGGCATATAAACAGGAAGGAACTGATGGCGATTTTCTTGGCTTTGAAAGAGTTCAACGCGGTGATTCGCAACAAGGTGGTGCAAGTCAACGCGGACAATACCACAGCTCTGGCGTACATCCGCAAACAAGGAGGGACACATTCAATCTCTCTTTGCAAGTTGGCGGAGGAGATCCTTCTTTGGGCAGAGAAGGAAAACGTAACCCTTCTCACCAGATTCATTCAAGGGGAGAAGAATGTGAAGAGCGGACCTGTTGAGCAGGGAAGGTCAACTTCTATCAACAGAATGGACTCTTCATCTAGAAGTATGCCAGAGTCTGTGGAAATTATGGGGTCGCCCAGTGGTGGACTTGTTTGCGACAGCAATGACAAAGAGATTGACGACTTATTGCTCTCCAGTCCCAGACCGTCAAGCAGTCGCAGTAGACGCCTTTCTTCTAGATTGGACGGTCTAGACTTCTACGCCTTCCCCTTTCCCCCGTTCAAGATATTAGGAAAGGTTTTGAAGAAATTCAGGGAGAGTCAAGGACAAGAATGACTCTCATAGCTCCATACTGGCCGGCCCGAGATTGGTTCACAGAGGTACTGGAATGGACAATAGATGTACCAAGGACACTTCCAGCAAGAGTAGATCTACTCAAACAGCCTCACTTCAAAAGGTACCACAAAGAACACCCTTGCTCTGGGTCTGACTGCGTTCAGACTATCGAAAGACTTGTCAGAGCGAGGGGGTTTTCTAGAGAGGCGGCCAAGAATCGGTGGCCGGAGCAAGAAGAGCCTCTACTATTAAGGTGTACCAGGCGAAGTGGGAAATCTTTCGCAAGGGTGTGCAAGAGTCGGAAGATTTCTTCATCCAGTACCTCTGTGACCCAAATTGCCGACTTCCTTTTATATTTAAAGAAGGAAATAAAATTGTCAACAAATCAGACGATTAAAGGGTATCGGAGTATGTTGGCCTCAGTATTTAGACATAGAGGTTTAGATATTACAAATAATCTAGATCTGAGAGACCTCATAGGTCCTTTGGAACAAGGAAGGAGCTCCAATACAGAGCACCTTCCTGAATCTCGATGTGGTCCTGAAATTCTTAGGAACTAGTAAGTTCGAACCGATGGATCAAGCCTCGTTGAGAGATATCTCGAAAAAGACCATCTTTTTGGTGGCCTTGGCCACAGCTAAAAGGGTGAGTGAGCTGCAAGCAATTAGCAAACATATTGGCTGGAACATGACAAGGCGGTTTGCTCATTTCAGGAGGGGTTCTTGGCCAAGAACGAGAATCCAGCTCATCCATGGCCAAGGTCTTTTGAAATTATGGGTCTTTCAGATTTAGTAGGACAGGAACAAGAGAGAGTTCTTTGTCCAGTAAGGGCATTGCGCTATTATATGGAGAAAACCAGTAAGATTAGAGGAACTTCAGAATCACTGTGGTGCTCTGTGAAGAATCCTTAGCAGAGCAATGACCAAAAGTGCTATTGCCTTTTTCCTTAGGGAACTAATTAAAGAATCTCATATGTTATGCCAAGAAGAAAATTTCGGCATCCTTAAGGTTAAGGCGCACGAAGTGAGAGCAGTAGCTACTTCCTTGGTTTTTAAAAAGAATATGGCCCTCAAAGATATCATTGAAACGACGTTTTGGAGGACTAATTCAGTGTTTGCAAGTCATTACCTTAGAAACGTCAAAAACAACGTTTGACAATTGTCAAACGTTGGGTCCATATGTATCCTCAGGAGCAGTATTGGGCAAAGGAATTTCCACCCCATAACTTACTAACTGCTAGGTATTTTAATTAAGTGGTGTTGTTTTTATGGTTGTCTGAGAGGGTTATTTCCTCTTCAGTCTGTGAAGTGTAGTGTGTTAGGTTAGTTTGTGTGTGGTTCAGGTGGTCTAACTTATCCTAGCATGAATGCCCGTGGTAAGAGAGGGCTAGGGTTTCCTGTCAACAAATTGAGGTCCCGTTTCCAGTTGTCAGACCCTTGTATTTAGCTTCATCAACTAATAGGTCACGTCCTAGTTGGAAGCTACTAAGGTTTAGCAGGCTAAGAGGCAGGAATGCTGAAGTCAGCTACCTTAGCAGGTAAGGAATCTAAGAGTATTTTGAATTTTAAATTTTAAAACTCTTACAATGTTGCTGTCTTTGACCCACCTCCAAATGTGTCAATCAGCTATATATATACCTGCCAGGTAAGTGTCATACATGAAAATGATGTTATTATGATATAACAAAGTTTCATGTATACTTACCTGGCAGTTATATATAATTAAATTCCCACCCCACCCTCCCCTCAGGAGAACGGGTTCAGAGAAAAATCTGACGAAAATGGGAATGATTCCGAGCACCAGCGCCACGGGAGCGGGGTGGCGATCACCTGAACTACCAGTGATCTAGCGGTTGCCGCGAGTTTTGAAAATTCTGCCAGTGCGAACAGAGAATATGCGAACAGAGAATATAGCTATATATATACCTGCCAGGTAAGTATACATGAAACTTTGTTATATCATAATAACATCATTTTTATTTCACAATAAATTTAACAAATGATAAAACATAAAAACAAGTGCAATACAATAAAAAAAAAAAGAAGCTTGCTCGAGTCAGTGTTTGGTGCGCTGAGAGAGAGAGAGAGAGAGAGAGAGAGAGAGAGAGAGAGAGAGAGAGAGAGGAGGAACAGCTCTGCTTCCCACTGACTTCTCAGCTGATCTGGGATGATTATTCTCCCAGTTCTTTCCTAGATTTCCCCAAAGCACTTTTATTTTTGTTACGGTAAAATACCAATCTAATGACAAATGCTTGTTTTGATATTTTACTACTGTAAAAGTAACTCAGCTCTGTGATAAACAAACTGGCGCTGCTTTCAGCTTCTGCATGCCTTCGATTGTTTGTTGGAATGGCTTCCTTGTGAATAGTTATTTTATCTCTCTTTCCTTTTCTTACATTCTTGACTTATTACTTGTTTGTTTGCAAAATCCTCATGTTTTTTTTTAAAAGCCTGCCGTTTGCCAACAATAAGTTGATGTATTGCGGAATAATTAATCTTTTTCGTGCACTTAAGATCCAAGTGTAAACACTCTGATTACGCTCTCTCTCTCTCTCTCTCTCTCTCTCTCTCTCTCTCTCTCTCTCTCTCTCTCTCTCTGACACAATCGGACACACACACTATCGATTCCTTTGATTGTCTTTCTACTTAATATGTGAATAAGTTTGATTTTATCAACCTTTGCATACTGCAGCCAATTCAGTTTGCTCAAAGGGTTCCTGTCTCTCCTCCCTCTATCCCCCAGCCGGCCAGTGCCATTTTTACCAAACAGTTTGTAAATCGTACATAGAAAAAATAAAATTTAGAAAATTTTTACTGATCCATTACTTTACATCTTAATTTAACTTTTGAACACATTAATAATAGAAAAAATGTGAAAAAAGGGACTTTTTTAGGTTGGCTGGAACGAATTACTATTCTGATTCCCTTTATTTCTTATGGGGATATTTGTTTCATATTTCAAACAAATCGTACTTTGAACAGCCTTCTGGAACGGATTAAGTTTGAAGTATGAGGTACTACTGTATATAGTATACAAACTTCTCAATCACTTTAGTGTTTTTGGAGAGGAAACTGTAGGGTTTAGCTGCTGTCCAGCATCTAAACCTTGCTTACCTGCGTGGACTTCTGTCTTCAATAGGCTGGGCAAGGGTGCTTATAATCTCTCTCTTGTCCCCTCCTCCTCTTCCTCCTTGGAGTTTTTTCTGGGAGATGGGAGACGGACGGGTCAGGAGCTCAGGACCAGGACAGTTCTCATTCCCATCCCAGCCCAGAATGGGAGTAGTGTCCATGAAGAACACTAATCTTCATTTTGGGGAAATAGAAAACTAAATTGTTCCGACTTGTAATACAAATCCTTGATCCTTTACATATGTAAGTATATTCCATGTGTAAAGGACCTCAGGTTTGTATAGTTAGGAAAAATACAATTCACAACAAATTGTGATTTGTTCCGACACATAATACAAACCCTCGGTCCTTTACATATGGAATATATATATGTAAAGGACCTCAGGTTTGTATAGTTAGGAAAAATACAATGTACGACCAATTGTGATATTGAAACGTTGATAAATTTTACATTTTTTTGCATACGCACACCTGCGGAATTTGAACCTAATTTCTTGTGAAATTTTATTTCCTCCAGTTTCTTATCGCTTCATTTTGTGACTACATCTTCATCAACAGCATATAATGACTGAGTCTTCATCAATAACATACATAAACAACACTAATCTTCATTATGGGGACATAGAGTACTAAAATTGAAGTATCCAACTACAGTGGTCCCCCGCATTCGCGGGGGATGCGTACCAGACCCCCCCATGAATAGTTAGAACCCAAGTTGGAACCCCTATAAAAACACTGAAAACAGCCTATTTTATTAGTTAAAACTCAAGAAAAACACACTACAAATTTTTATACTTGGCCTTTTTAATAGTTTTATCACAAAAAGTGCATTTTATGATGAAATTGATAAAATAAAAACATGATTGTTCCAATACGTAATACAAACCCTCGGTCCTTTAACAATAGGAAGGTAACTAGCGGCAGCTGGGACGGTCGTAAGCTTCGAACAAGGGGAGAACAGTAGTTAACTGCTTGTCCGATCGTGCGCGCGCCCGCGCGCCCGAGAGGTGAAGAATCACTTTTGCTTTCGGCCGCGGGTGTGAAGGACGTGTTTGTCATCGCTCTCTGCCCGCTTCATCGTCGTATGCTTTGTTTATATTGTGTTTTCTACTAATGGTTTGTTTGACTTGAAAATGAAACTGTAAGTACACTGTTTTCATTTTCATTACTTAATTATGAATCAGCATGGAGCTATCGCCGTAGATGCGGCGATCTCTGCTCTTTTCATGAAATTGGACTTGAATTATGTCTCGGTGCCGAGGGCGGGCCGCACATCGCGCCGAGTCATGTATTTGGGCGAAAGTGTGTAATTGAAAGATGTAAGTACTCTTTTCAATTATAATTTTTTGCCCTGTCGCGTTCGTTGCCGAGAGCGTGATTGCGCTCGGCACGAGCCTCTTATTTGTATGAATAGAATGCAATGAAAGTGGATTCGCAATGCAGTATTCTTTTCATTTTCATTTATTAATTGCATCAAATTTAATTTTGGATCAATTTCCGCTCTTACCCGGGAATTAATCCTTACGATTTATTTATGTGAAAGTGAAAATCGCAAGTGCAGTATTCTGTTTCATTTTCATATATATTTTATGATAGCATCATATTATTATGGGTCAAGTTTCCGCTCTTACCCGGGAATTGATCTTTCCCCCTTTAAGTTCTATGAAGTGAATCGCAAGTGCAGTATTCTGTTTCATTTTCATATTACTTTTCACTGCTGTGCGGGGGTAGGGGAAGCGAAGGTCTGCCAGGAAGTCGTCGGAAAGCTCTCCCGCGACTCCCTTGGTATCCGATTCTTCGTCTTCTTCCTGCCCCGCTCAGCTTCTTCGTTGTATTTTGTATTTGGGGTCTTCCTTGCGTTCGAGGTGGGCATGTCTCCCCCCCGTGCGTGAGGGAACCCCTCTTACTAATCTGTCTGTGCTACCGCAGGTGCTACATCCGTGGGAGACGACCTTGGACAGGTATGGACCACTGCGGCTGCAGGGCGTGCCTAGCATCCACGATCTGCTGCAGCGTCTAGCGAGGTCTGGGGCGGTGACCTTGGAGCGGTCTCCATTACAACCTCCACGGCCGCTTATGCTGCTTCCCCCCTCTGGTCTACACTCCCCTTGCTGTGTCGGTGACGCCGTCTGCCGCTACTAGGGCCGGTCGCCGCCGTACCGAGGAGGGGTATGCCGCCGCCGCCTGTTGTTTTCTTCGTGTTGCCTGCCAGACTTCCCGCTGTTCCAGCAGCTCGCCCCTGGACCAGCCGCCAGTACCCAGGTTCCCGCTGGCTGCCGATGAGTTCTACGAGGGGATGGCTGGGCCTGCCGTACCTGTCGCTGATGGTGGTTCCGCTACTGGCTTGGCTGTCCCTTCTGTGTTTACCGCTGCCGCTGTTCCTGCGCTCCTAAGCTGGTTGCTGTTCCTGTCGCTCCTGGTTCTTGCGCCTGTCCATGATTGCTGGTCCTGCCCATGGTGGTGTCTTCCCCAGTCCCAGGTCCTTCCGGACAGGTGCAGTCGGGCCGTGTTGCTTCGGCAATAGGCCCGACTCCGGCCTGGATGGAGGACCTGACGACTGTCCTGCGTGAGCTGACGAAGAAGAGGAAGGTGTCATCTTCGTCTTCGTCTGCTGCTGCCTCTTCCCCTTCGACTTCTAAGGCCCATAAGCCGAAGAAGAAGAAGTCTCCTTCGGGAACTTCTAAGGGCCCGTCTCCCCTTCCGTAAGGAAGAGATAGACGGGGACCAGAGGAGTATCGGTTAGCACTGGTACTTCCTCGCCTGGTGCTAGCGGCGATGCCGCTACGCCAGGTTCCGGCTCGGTCTCGCGTTTCCGGGAGATCCCGAGTGTACGCTCTCCCTCGGGAGACCGTGCAGCCAAAGTTTCGGCGCCAGAGTTCGCTCGGCGCCAAGACCGCGGCACGGAGCAGAAGGCTGGCGAGAACCGCTCAGGTGACTCTCGCCAGGCCAGCGGCCGCTCTCGCAGCGACCAGCTGGTAACCCGGGTTTTCCCCCTAAGAAGACTCCTTCGGGAACTTCGAAGGGCTCGTCTCACTCCGGTGTGACGGGGGGGTTCTTCTGCTGGTCCTCCTGTTCCTTCGGGAACGGGGCCCGTCTCCTCTTCTGAGAAGAAGAAGACGGGGACCAAGGGTGTGCTGGCTACCGCTGGTACACCCTCGCCTGGTCTTGGTCTTGGCAGCTCTGCTGCTAAGCCAGGTACCGGCTCGGTTTCTCGTCCGCGAGAAGTTCCGAGTGTACGGTCTCCTTCGGGTGACCGTGCAGCCAAAGTTAAGACGCCTGAGTTCGCTCAGCGTCATGACCGAGGCACGGAGCAGAAGACTGTCTGAGAGCCGCTCAGGTGACTCTCGCCAGGCCAGCGGCCGCTCTCGTAGCGACCAGCCGGTACCTCGGGTGGACGTGACGGTCTCTGACCGGCCACGGGTTGAGGCTGGGAAGAGGTCCCCCAGGTCCCCTCGACCGACGGTACCAGCCTCGGCTGGTACCAGCGGTTTGACGTGCCGCGAGGACGCTCACCGGTCTCACCGCGAAAGTGAGCCCTGCAGGTCACCTGACCGCCGCTCCCACAGGGACCGGGCGGATACGGTAACCAGCAGCAGCTCGTCTGACGCACGGGACCGGGTCGACGTGCTCAGTCGAGCCGCTCGCCACAGGTGAGCGGCACGGCCAGGCCTGCAGATCGATCCCCACCGCGGGTTGGTGATCGGCTGCAGCCCCCCACGTACGCTGGTCCTGCCAGCGAGCCGGGGGGGGGGGGAGCGTCAGGTCTGTCTCTCCACTACCTTCAACTTCCTCGGGGCAAGCCGGGAAGAGTGAGGTAGCTAGGAGTGATCGTGAGAGGTTCGCCGCTCACGATTCCGTCACGACGCCGAACGTGCCACGTATGGTCTTAGGACCAGCCAGGACGTACGCGCAAGTGATTGGAGGCGACCGTCAGGGGGGGGAGGGGGTAGCGTCAGTTCTGTCTCTCCAATACCTTCAACTTCCTCGGCATACGCCGGGAAGAGCGAGGTATATAGGAGTGATCGTGAGAGATGCGCCGCTCACGATCCCGGTCACCGACGCCGCCTACGTGCCAGGTATGGTCTTAGGACCAGCCAGGACGTACGCGCAAGTGATTGGAGGCAACCGTCAGGGATCTGTTGCTGGTCCTTCTTCTGAAGGAGGAGGGTCTTGGGAGCTGCTCTTGTTGGAGGGACTGGACGGTCCTACTCCCCAAGACGCTGTAACTTCCGAGATTCAGAGTAACTTTGCCCAGGATTTGCAGGTTATTGCACTGATTCGTCAGCACAACGACCTGGGGGAAGGATCGCCGCTCCCACCAGCAGAGCCCATGTCTCTGCTCGAGTCGTTTTGGGGCCCGAGAGGGAACCCAAACCGACGGTGGGTTTGCCGCGATCGGAGCTTGCCGATTCGTCTGACCAGTCTCTCTCGTCTCCGGACAAGAAGGCTCTCTCAGTTCTGGCAGGTCGATCAAGCTACTTCCACCTCCTCTACTGCGACAGCGGCGTTTCTACGTGTCTTCGGACACCGTATTTAAATACTCCTTCGTCCTCCTGAGAGGTTTCGACCTCGACGAGGACTGGAATGAGTCGGAGGACGGTATCGGCTCTCTCCTGTCAGGTGTCGATCAGCCCCACCCAGACGACGTTCACAGTGGCGGCAGACCCTTACCTACAGTGAGAGTTCGTAACCATCCTCGGGAAAACGTTTTCTCCTGACGATACGTTTTCCCAGACTCTGAGAGGCCGGCGATGGCTGCTCCTACTCTTCTCCAACTGCTAGTTCCACTGGGAAGGCGAGCGAGTATCCAATTCCTCCCCCATTCCCTCTCTCCTTACGGCTACGAGGGAAAGGGGAGGGATCCTACTGAGATTTCTCTGTAGGATCCCATGTTGGGGACTGCGCTACCGGGGGGACCTTCTGGGTCCTACCTGACGTAAGCCCGGTCGTTGAGGACGGATCCTGCCCCATCTCGATTTCTACGGGAAATCGAGAGGACCACCAGCCGATGTCGTTTGACGAATTCGGTGGGGGTTTCGCAGACTGCTTAGAATTCTACGGAATTTTAGCTACGCATTTCAGAGTGTTTCGAGTTTTTTACGATCTCCAAACACTTAGGCGAGACCACGGTCCAAAGTGAGCGAGACGAGAATCCCCGATATGTTACACGATAATCGGGAACCTCGCCTATGCTCGAATTCCTGGAATTTCTAGCATTAGGAAGAAGACTGCTGCTGAAAGAAGACTATCTCACAGTAGGCGACCAACCTGGAATAGAGAAGAACGGACGGGAATATCCAGTTTGGCTTGAACTATCGTCTTAGTATTCTGTTCACCATTGAAGCTTTCCTTCGAGGAAGACTTCTTCACTCTCTTTGATAGAGATCGAAGGTGGTCGATCTCCAAATCCTTATTTTGTTTTCTTGAAGGAAAGAATTTAGGATGGAGATCGTTGTTCAGAATCCTACAAATATACTACGTATATTAACCTCGCGACATGATTCTGCTAAGCAGTTGAATTGTCCGAGGGGTAGGCGCATATCCTAGTTACTCTACGGATTGCGACTTAGACGAGTATTCTAATTGAACTACAACTCGGGTTGCCTGCAACCTCCCAGGAGTTTCCAGTTCAATTTTATATACTTATGGTGTTGTCACAACAACACCATTTAAGCTTTTATATTTACCGAAATTCGTTTCGCATAAATATAATTGCTCGAGCATATCTTTTTATGCTCGATGGTTCTAGCCGAACGCATTCCTTCGTGGAAAGGATTACTTGGCAACTCAGGACGACGAGCAGCGACAGCTACTGCGTATCGAATTGCCCGAGGCATTTCAGTACCAGCTGCCGCTTCGAGATGAACGGTTGGTTATGTCTTTCTCACCTGCTTTGATTGAATACCAACCGTATCTCTGCCCAACAATCACGGACTTAAGTCTCTGATTAACGGGGATTCTCGCATACATGAATGACCATCTACTGCTGTGACGCTAGTATTCATCGTCTTCGGTATTGCGAGAATTTTAAACAGAGATATCTATTCGACTCTCATCTTTCTGTTTACCGCACGGTAACAGAATTCTGTAATAGTCTCTTGCTGCATCGTATCTCGATAATGCGAATGATTTTTGCGGAATCTGAGTTTGTCCTCAAAATATCTTGTATTCGGAGGTGTGCAATTGTTCATTGTTCACCCCGGATTAGCAGATGTATTGAAAGACATCGCCTACTCCCACACCTGCCAGCTCTACTTCCAAACGTTCAGCCCATGAGAAGCAGTTCTTCAGGCGGCTCTCCCTGTGTTTCATTACTGAAGAACGCCCCGCTTTCATTGCACACCGGACAGCAATGAAATGGCGGTTAGCGTTTTCAGTCATTTGTAAGCACAGGTTTAGAATCTTGAGATTCCTTCTCTCGATTCAGCTGGAAAGATGTAGGTTGCATTCATTGCCTACCTTCGTCTTCAACGTCACATAGTGTTGTTTCTCCTTAAGCTGAGATTCAACGTCTATGAGATTTTCTTGCCATCAGGGACCTCGGTCTTTTGAAGGCAATTGACTTTCGCCTTTTGAGATTATGCATTAAGAGAATCATCACCGCGCCGTCCGGCATCGGTGACTAACAAATATATTATTTGTTTGGTCTCTCAGCATAACTCTTTAAAGGGCGAAGGTCACGTGACTTACCCGGACTCTTGGACAACTTGCCGATTCCGAAACAGTCAGTCGGCAGCTGTCAGAGCACCCGAGTCAGTTACGAACTATGCTGTGGACTTAGTTCGGTTGTTCCAGAGCAATCATTACTTCGTCTTAATAGCTTGTCAGTATGAGTACTGTACATAACCAAAGTCGAGAAGAGGGGTAGGTCATACGACTATTCCCTTCTTTTCGTCTTAGGTAACTGCATGACTTCTCTTGAGAAGTCAAGCACAAGGGATGGGGATTTGTGACGCTCGATTTCGTACCGATCTTCATAGCGAAGACTCAGAACCCTTCGGTAACTGACGATTGGTTCGAGTCCTTCACAATACCCTCCCTAATGGACTTCACCGCCTCCGATACGAAGGCTATGCTGCTTTGTCCTGTGAAGGCGCGACGGAGCTGTCTGAAGAAACTCGACACCCAGGATGAGTGTGGACGCCTCTTCATCATTCTCTCGCGTTCCGCAAGAACTTCTCCGTGGCGCAGGTAGTGAAGGCAGGGGCCTGGTCCAACCGGACCGCATGCACCTCCTTCTACCTTCGGATATTGCCCACAGTTCCTTGGATCTTTTTCCTTGGGAACCGTGGTGGTTGCTCAACACGTTGTGTAGTTAACCCAGACCCTCGCAGGCTGAACAGCATCGAGTCCTGGTGTGACCGTAAGAATGGATGAGTGAATGAGAGTGTGACTGGCTCCTCTTCCCATCTTTTTCTTCCCTCTACCTCTGGGTAGAGGGACACGGTCGTCACCCTGCTGGGTAAGGACGAGATGCAGGTGAGCTACTCAATAGAGCACCATCCTATCCCTTTCAGTAGGGATAGGAGTAAATATCCACCACTTCCTCCAACAAGGGGGAGGAAGTGGATGCCAACTTGAGACAAACCCATCATTTTATGATTGTCTCTTGCAAACATGAACAAGTTTCTTGCTTGCTGGTACGAAGATACGTTTGCCTCTCTCTTAGTACTTGGCCCAGAGGTCTGACCATTGATCCTGCGGTGCACACCCCGATCAATCGGACAGAGGTTTGGATCCCTCCCTTGCTCTTACGACCAGGGAGGCACTCCAGGGTTGGATGACACCAGTCTGTTCACCAAAAACCAAAAAGACTCAGATTCCTCCCACCAAGAAGTGAGTCTTCCTATTGTTAAAGGACCGAGGGTTTGTATTATGTATCGGAACAAATGACAATTTGTCGAAAATTGCATTTTTCCTGACTATGCAAACCTGAGGTCCTTTACATATAGTCCCACCTCATGCCACCCCTCACTCTGCAACTTTTTGCATGGGCCTAAAGCAAAAGTGATTCTTCACTTCTCGGGCGCGCGCGGGCGCGCGCGACGTTTTTTTTTCGTGGACAAGCAGTTAACTACCGTTCTCCCCTTGTTCGAAGCTTACGACCGTCCCAGCTGCCGCTAGTTACCTTCCTATTGTTAAAGGACCTCAGGTTTGTATAGTTAGGAAAAATGCAATTTTCGACAAATTGTCATTTTCATACAATCAACTTACCTTCACATATATAACATAGCTAAGACTCCGTCGTCCCCGACAGAAATTCAAATTTCGCGCCACTCGCTACAGGTAGGTCAGGTGATCTACCGGCCTGCCCTGGGCGGCAGGACTAGGAACCATCCCCGTTTTCTATCATATTTTCTCTGTCGCCGGTGGTATCAACATTGTTGCTATTACCTCCTGACTTAGATTCATATTTCATCCTTTTGATCATCGTTTCTCGGCTTTTGGTGACGTATCTGGATCGTGTTTGGCATTCGCTACTGTGGACTGTTTTTGGAATAACTCTTTTGGATTTTTCTCAGTATGTCTGATTCAAATGTGAGTGTGAGAATGTGTGTGAATGTAGGCTGCAGGGTGAGGATACCGAAAGCTTCGGTTGATCCTCACACTGTATGCCGTAAATGATGGGGGTTTCAGTGTTCTGCTAATAATACTTGTAAGGAATGCGAGGGATTAAATGCAGAAGAGTGGAAGACTTTGACTTCTTATTTGAAGAAGTTAGAGAGGGATAGGGTTAGACGTTTGAAAGGTGTGAGTTCAAGCCTATTGAGCCTTTCACGGATAATTCTAATCCTACTGATGTAGATTCTCCCTATGTATCTCATTCTCAGAGTGCTCTTTCGGATTCGGCCTCTGAAATCGCCAATCTGAAAGCTACAATTAGAGACATGAAGTCCAAGATGGCTGACTTCCAGGTAAGCTAGTGAAAGTGAGCATTACAGTGAAGTGAGTTCTCCCAGTGTTTGTGGAGGGGGCGTTTGATCGTCCCTGCACGACTCAGGTCCTAGACCTCTTCCAAGCTCCATGCCCACCCAAGAGGAGAAGGAAAGTCGAAAGCCTTAAGGAGGTCGTGGGAATCCCCAACGGTCAGACGTCCCTTCAGCTAGCTCTGCTTCGTGGCAGGCGGCTCAAGGGCGCTATAGAAAAAGCGTCCTTCGTGAGTGTTTCTCGTCCTCTCCCTCTCCCTCACCTAAACGAGGGTGGAAGGAGTCCGAACTTGTCGAGACCGCTTAAGCGTCATATGAAAGAACCTGAAATAGATTCTAGCCCAGAGCGCTTCTCAGATGACGACTCCTTATCTTCTATTAAGAAAGCGAAGGTGGCGTCAGCGTCACCTGACGTGTACGCAGAAGTACCCTTTCCTTCTTCTCCCCGAGGTGATGAACGAAAGGCGTCATGCAGTGGACGTGGGAAAGAAGCGGTCAAGGAGGATAATTATGGCAGTTCAAGAGCAACTGTCCTCTCTAGTGGGAGTTTTCGCGCCTCGTCGGAAGGACTGACGCTTCCAATTAAGAAGTTCTCGTCCTCTCTCACCCTGCTCAACGAGAAGCGTCATGCAGACGTGAAAGCTGCTAAACGTCTTACAGAAGCTTCGAGTTCGAGAACGAGAACGGGTGGCTTACGAAAGTTTCGTAACACCAGAGAGACGTAAGACGTCTTTTAGACGTGAAGCGTCATTGAAATCGGATCATAGACGTGACGCTCCGACCAATATTGTGACGCCAAGTAGGACGCCTTTGGAGAGCGGAGCGTCTTCCAGGCGCGAAGCGTCATCAAGACGTCAGCAGACAAGTGAGCGAGAGACGTCAACCAGGTCGCTTGACGAACGGGAAGCGTCATACAAGCGGGAAGCGTCTTCTAATTTTCAAGAGAAGCCTGAGCTTGTGGCGCCTTCCAAAACTATTAAAGCGGGAAAGAGGAGATTTTCATTTTTTCCCTTAGCCCCTCTCCTATTAGGAGTTTGTCTCCTCCAGAAGAGGAACGTACGGAAAGGAGAGCGGAGACTCATGTAGATCCCGAGTTGGAAGAAAACTCGGATGATGATGAATATCAGGGAAGAGAAGGAATGTCGAACTATAAGGTTTTGACTACCTTGCTTCTTGAGGAGTATGGAGACGAGTTGACTCCTGCCGCTCCTCCTTCTCCGCGCTCTCTCTTTTCCAGTGCTAAGACGAAGAAGCCTTCGTCTTTTCTCAAAAATGAGCCCACCATTTCGATGAAGAGGGCCTTACAAATCTTTAGACTCATGGATGAAGTCTAAGAAAGACTTAGTGAGAACAGTCTTCTGTATGCCTCCAGCAAGATTAGCTGGGAAAAGAGGCATTTGGTATCAGACGGGAGAGAATATGGGTATTGCTCTCCCTTCTACATCGGAAGCAGATTTTTCGACCTTAGTTGACGCTTCACGTCGACAAGGTCTCAATTCGGCACGAATTACGTGGGGGAATTTCTGAACTTGGACCATCTCCTCAAGGGACTCTTTCATGTATTGGAAGTCTTCAACTTCTTAGGAATTGGTCCCTTGGTGTGATGTTCCAAGAAAGCCCATGATTCGGAAGGAATCGAACCTGAAGCCCTGTTATGCATATTGTCTTGTATTGACAAAGCGGTACAGGATGGATCTTTTGAAATCTCCTCATTATTTGGAGCAGGTCTTCTAAAGAAAAGGACTGTATATGGCGCCTTCTTAACCAAGGCAGTCTCACAACGCTCAGAGGCAGCTCTACTGTATTCGCCTCTATCTGACTTTTTGTTTCCCTTCTCAGTTAGTGAAGGACATTGCGCATTCTTTACTGAGAAGGCGACTCAGGATCTTCTGACGCAGTCAGCAAGAAAGAAGAAACCTGTTTCTGCATCGGACAAGAAAGGACCTAGTACATCTGTTCAGCCCTTTCGAGGTGGTCCGACCTCCAGACCTCCCGCAAGAAGGAAGGCTCAGGAGAAGAGAGGTAGGTCTGCCTTTCGTCCCTTTAAAAAGGGAAAATGAAGCTTCTCTCCTCCAAGCACCAGTAGGTGCCAGGCTCCTGGAATTTGTGGAAGCCTGGACGCTGATAAACGCAGACGCGTCTTCATTGGCTATCATAAGGAAGGGATATCGTATCCCTTTTCTGAACACTCCTCCCCTAACGTCAATACCAAGGGAACTATCAGCCAAGTACAAGGATCCTGTGCTGAGGGATACTCTTCGATCGATGGTGGAACAAATGTGGGACAAGGAGAGCGATAGAAACTAGTACTGGATCAAAACTCCCCGGGGTTTTACAATCGCCTTTTTCTGGTGGCGAAAGCCTCGGGAGGCTGGAGACCAGTACTGGATTCTCCATGGAGACTTCTGCTTCAGTCCTAGCGTCATTACGACAAGGAGATTGGATGGTGTCTCTAGATCTCCAGGACGCCTACTTTCACGTCCCGATCCACCCTTCATCGAAGAAGTACCTCCGTTTCATGACGGGGGGAAGGATCTTTCAGTTCAGAGCCTTGTGTTTCGGCCTGTCCACAGCTCCTCAGGTCTTCACAAGCCTGATGAAGAATGTGGCGAGGTTTCTTCACCTCAAAGGAGTAAATATCTCTCTGTAATCTGGGACGCTGCTCTCAGGGCCAGATCAGAGAGACAGTGCTTGGAGGACCTAAAGTTAACGCTAGATTTGATCAAAGCGTTGGGATTGCTCGTGAACCTCGAGAAGTCTCAGCTGATCCCCAGACAGGACCTAGTCTATCTGGGATTCGGATGGATTCTCGGGGTTTTCGAGTATTTTCCTTCGCAAGAGAGAATCGCAAAGGTTTGGCGGATAATCTCTCTCTTCTTAGGGAAGGAACATACGTCGGCGAGGGAATGGTTGAGCCTTCTAGGGACCCTTTCCTCGCTAGAACAGTTTCTTCCCACTAGGAAGACTGCATTTACGTCCGCTTCAATTCTTCCTCAAGAAGTCTTGGAGCTGGAAAACCGGACAGCTTTCGGACGTTTTTTCGCCCATTCCAGTGGAGATAAAATCGCACCTGGGAGTGGTGGTTGCCCCCTCTGCAGAACAAAGGGATCTCTCTAAAAACACAGAACCCAGACCTAGTGTTGTACTCCGACGCATCGGAGAAAGGTTGGGGAGCGACATTAGGCTCAAAGAAGAGGTGTCAGGCACCTGGGAACCAGCACAGGTGACTTGGCACATAAACAGCAAAGAGCTCTTCGCCGTGCATCTGGCTTTGAAGAGTCTAGAACTCTGGTGTCGAACAAAGTAGTGCAAGTAAACGTGGACAACACCACCGCACTTGCCTACATTCGGAAACAGGGGGGGACTCACTCCTCGTTCCTTTACGAACTGACGAGAGACCTATTGCTTTGGACGTCCCACAGGAACATCTCCCTGCTGACAAGGTTCGTACAGGGAGTAAAGAATGTGAGGGCGGACAGACTCAGCAGGAGGAACCAGGTCTTCATACAGAGTGGACCCTACACGAGGAAGTGTGTCTCGATCTCTGGTCTCTGTGGGGGACTCCTCATGTGGATCTCTTCGCAACATTCATTTCCAAAAGGCTGCCAGTCTTTTGCTCGGTCGTGGAAGATCCAAGAGCACGTTATGGTAGACGCCTTCCTGCCTAAATTGGGTCTCGAGTAGACGTATAGCTTTTCCCCCCATCAAAATCTGGGATTAGTAATGAAAAAGTTTGTGGCGTCAAAGGAGACGAGGATGACGTTAATAGCCCCTATTTGGCCGGCCAGGATTGGTTCACGGAGGTGGTAGAGTGGATCGTAGACTTTCCAAGATCACTACCAAGAAGGACGGATCTTCTCAGACAACCACACTTCAAGAGGTACCATCAAAACCTCCCCGCTCTCGCTCTGACTGCCTTTCGACTATCGAAAGACTTGTCAGAGCGAGAGGCTTTTCTCGCGAAGTGGCAAGCGCGATCGAGAGCACGCAGAACTCCACTACGAAAGTATACCAATCGAAGTGGGAGGTATTTAGAAGGTGGTGTAGATCCAAGAAGTTGTCCTCCTCCACTACCTCTATAGCGGAAATTGCTGATTTCCTGCTATTCCTGAGAGAAAAATCTCATCTAGCCGTATCCACAATAAAGGGATATAGAAGTATGCTCTCGACTGTATTCAGGAATAGAGGATTGGATCTGGCAGATATAAAGATCTCCACGATCTCATAAGGTCTTTTGAGACTTCAAAAGTCTAAGGAAAACCAGTACCCTCCGAACTGGAACCTAGACGCAGTCCTCAAGTTTTCTGTCATCGGAAAGATTCGAACCTCCTCATCTGGCATCGTTTAGAGACATCACCAGAAAATGCCTATTCTATCTTTAGCTACGGCAAAGAGAATTAGTGAATTACATGCTCTGCAGGATAAAGTAGGATTCAAGGGAGACTCAGCTATTTGCTCGTTTAAGACCCTGTTTTTAGCGAAAAACGAGAATCCCACGAATCCCTGGCCTAAGTCATTCGAAGTCAAAGGCATGTCGAGTCTCGTAGGCAGAGAAGCAGAGAGGTCTCTATGCCCTGTTAGAGCTCTGAAGTTCTACCTTCAGAGAAAGCATCAGATGGAGGCTCTAGACAAGGTCTTTGGTGCGCGGTAAAAGACCCCACAAGACTGATGTCCAAGAATGCGCTGGCATTCTTTGTAAGAAACGTCATTACAGACGCTCCATAAGGTCTGTCCTGACGAACAGTTACAACTGTTGAGAGTAAAAGCTCATGAAGTGAGAGCTGTAGCGACGTCTTTCGTTTCATAAGAATATGTCGCTTAAAAACATCATTGATACGACATTTTGGAGATGCAACTCAGTATTTGCATCTCATTACTTGAAAGACGTTCGTGTGACTTATGAGAAGTGTTTTCTCTAGGTCCTTTCGTATCGGCGGATACGATTCTGGGTACGGGAGCCGACACCAATCCTTAAATGTATATACTTTTCTTCTTTTTGGATATGGTCTGGAGTCTCTTCGAACAATGGAGGACTTGGTTTAGCACGGGCGGCCGTCTATGTTGTTCAGTAAGAGAATCTTGTCATATCCAATTAGATGAGTATAATTTTTTTTTTTTTTTTTTGTAAATTATGTATGTGTGCGTAGTGGTTTTGAGTTACGGTTGTTGTGACGAGTTCGGGGATAACTCGGAACAATCCTTAGTTCTAACATATGGTTAGGATCAGGTGGTCGGGATTGGTTATGTGCTCCTTCATCAGGTGTATTGTCATATAAGTGGATCAGCACCCATTGACAAAGTCCTTTTAGGCTCTGCCGAGTAAAGCGGATAAGACCCCATCGGCAGACCCACAAGAACTCTTGGCCATAGATCATATCTCGCTAAAGTTTCTTGAGGGTGATGCAGACTACTGGGCAAACACCCACGAAGTCTACCACCTATCAGGTAGGAACAAGGTTTTTATTATTTACCACCTACAACATATGTTGTTTACCTGTCTATTCCATATAGAAGCTGTCTCTACCCTCCACCGAAGGGTGCCAATCAGCTATGTATATATCTGACAGGTAAGTTGATTGTATGAAATGTATTGTTATGTTACAATAAAGTTTCATACATACTTACCTGGCAGATATATACAATTAAAGGCCCACCCAGCCTCCCCGCAGGAGACAGGTGGAAGAGAGAAAATATGATAGAAAACGGGGATGGTTCCTAGTCCTGCCGCCCAGGCAGGCCGGTAGATCACCTGACCTACCTGTAGCGAGTGGCGCGAAATTTGAATTTCTGTCGGGGACGACGGAGTCTTAGCTATGTATAATATCTGGCCCAGGTAAGTATGTATGAAACTTTATTGTAACATAACAATATCATATTTGTGGCTATTCCTCATAGAAAAACACTGCGTATATGCTCATTTTCCGCGAGTAATGCGGGGAAACATTCCCGATAGAAATCCTCGAATGTGTGAGTCCACGAATTCGGAGAACGCGAATACGGGGGGTCCACTTTATACACCAGACATACTATTTCCCCTGGTACACAGCTGCTGAGGATTCTGCAGAAATCCAGACATCTTGTTATGCATCAAGGATTATCCTCTCACTCACAGAAGATGCTGGATAGTCTCCAATCTTGAAGTGCCAGTACTTCCACTGCCTGATGGTATATGCCAACGTGCGGATTATTTCTCAGGTCCAGGAGAAAACATCAGATAGAAGCGCAGAGACATCTTCACATGATGGTGGCTGAAAGTAAAGTACAGTGGACCCCCCGTATTCGCGTTCTCCGGATTCGCGGACTCACACATTTGCGGATTTCTCTCAGGAACGTTTCCCCGCATTACTCGCGGAAAATTTGCGCATTCGCATTATTTTTCCATGAGAAATACCCACAAATTCTTGGGTTTTTTTATCAATTTCATCATAAAATGCACTTTATGTGATAAAACTATTAAAAAAAACAAGTATGAACATTTTTAGTGGGTTTTCTTGAGTTTTAACTAACAAAATACGTAGGCTGTTTTTAGTGTTTTTATAGGGGTTCCAAACATTCGCGGGTTCTAACTATTCACGGGGGGTTCTGATATGCATCCCCCACAAATACAGGGGGACCACTGTAGTTAAATGACCTTGTCTGAGTGTTGAGTGATGGTTCTAGCTTGCATTCTCAAGCTTCAGGTTTGTTTGTTAGGAAAAATGCAAATGGCTTTAAAAACTTTATACATTTCAACAAATTCTTGATTCTGGTTTCAGGGAAGGAGCTTGGGAAAGATACTCCAAAGTTTAATGGGTACAGTTTCGTAACTGCCCCATCACCAGTGCCTGGGGTCGACGCTTCTCCCCTGATGACATGGGGCGAAGTTGACGGAACTCCCATACAGCTGGATGGGAATCAGACGCCTCTCTTGAAACGACACACGCCGGGACCTTCGTATAGAATACCAAAAGTGCCTAACAGGTTTGAATCCATTTTTATTAACTTACTCAGCTTCTAACCTTCTAAACTGAAGGGAGAAAGTGAATTAGTTCTGGAACATTCTACTTAACTATTGATAATTTTAGGAGATTTATTCCTTTTCTACGGCAATAGACAAATGTCATTTCAGTAACTTACTGTAATTGTTTTTGTGATACATGAGACCCCTCCCTCTCTCTTTTTGGTTAGAAGATTAGCATTGAAATCCAATTTGGTTAGACCACAAAAACCATTTCCCTACCTCGGTGGGACCTTTTTCCTAATGTTAGGAAAAAAGCCCTGGGAAACATTGGACCTATCATGAAAATTTATTAAGTTGACTCTCTTACAGAGATTGTTTTGTTCCTGGACGTGCAGTAAGAATTTGACATCTTGCAGTCCAAGTCAAAGAAATATTTCAGTCATTTTTGTATGTCGTTCATAAGCCCATTTCATCTTCACAGTTTGGTAATCGGATGAAATTTGAAGCGGCAGAACAATTCCTTTTGTTTTTGTGAACTTGTAACACTTTCTGGTCATCCAAAAAGTAATTGTAAAATTTTTTCTTTTGCATAATAAGATATATTTCTAGAAAATTGATATTTTCTTAGTTAATGTATAAAATAACTTTCTTTAGCAGGATCAAAGAACTACAGTATATACACTGTATGATGTTTGCTACAGTGGGACAAAGTTGTAAATAGTACTATACTAGTATAAGATTTTGTGAAAACATTGTAATGTTTTAATCAAATAATTCTCTACAATTAAGTTAAAGTTAAGTGTATTGGAAAGATTGATATACAAATGATTAATCAGCCAAGATAGTACGTATATTGCAATGGTTTGAAGATGAAGTGAGAATTGGATGTAAAAGTGGCAGGATGTGTCCATGTAAAGGGAAATTAATGAAGATAAATGAACCAGTGATCTTTTCATCATTTCAGGGATCGACTCGGACACATGTTGGCCGAACAAGTCAACTTGAGGCACCGTAACAAGAAGTCCGAAGCCGTGTCTGTTGCGAGATCGAGTCTGGGTACACCGTCGACTTTCGGCCAACACTCGACGTCCGAAAGAGTCACTTCCATGTCCCCGGCTGCTCAGAGACTCCTAAGCTCAAAGTTGGGGATCAGCCATGCCACAGACAAAGCCCTACGGCAGTCTTACACGCCCTCGCCGCTGACTAGACTAGGCTCGAACACCCCGGGCGCCGTGACACCTAGTTACGCCCTCACTCCAGAAACTGTCAGCCTACCGTCGGTCACGCCCAAGAGACGAGGGTCTAAGAAACACTCTAAGAATCTTCCTGTTGCGGGCGACAGAGAAGCATCTGTTGGTCTGACGGATAACCTTTTGGACTTGCCGAAAAGACCCAACACCACTACGGGCAAATCCGAGCGTGGTGGGGACACAAGGAGGTGTGCCGCAGATTTCTTCTGATACCATGCGATTCATTGCTTATCACGTCAGACTATACTTGCCTTTTATATGTTATTTCCAAGATATATATTACAGTAATGTTTAGATATTTTGGTATGAAAGAATTGTAATGTCCTCACCTATTAATAGCAACTAGTGATTCACGATATTCCTCTAGAAGCTGTCGTGATCCTCATCCACATTGAGAATTTGAATAAACAGATCTCATTCCCATTATCATTGAAGTCACTTGCTCAGATGTTACAAATGTCATGACATTTATATCACAATTTCTCTTATTCCTATGAGGTAAACTTTTGGATATTAGCAAAGTTTCTTGTTTGATGTCTAAGATTAGTTTTCTGTGCTAAGGAAAATGTTTACGATTTTTATTTGAGTAATTCAAGTTCTCTCTAATTTTAAGAAAGAAAATTTGTAATATTCACAAAATCAAAATTTGTTTTTGGCCTAATAAAATGGAAAATTATGTGACGAGGTGGTATATAGTATATCAAAATCTTCCAGGGATAAAAATATTCCATTAAGGCAATCTGTGCATTATTGTAATTAGAATTATATGTGTTAATATGTAAATATGTGAAACTGAATAGATATATTTGTAATTGTTATTTAAGGCGTAAAATAAAAATTGTGTTACACAGTCTTACAAAACTAAAAGGTAATCAAATGTGTGTTTATTACGTTCTTGGTTATAGGAACTGTTGCGAATGCACGAAAAAACTCTTTGTGAATGAATTTATATATGTTTTTTTAACCTACTGAGGTTGAAAGATGCAGTTTTATTGTCAGATTTTGTCTAATGGTTTTGTCAGGATCTTTAACATTTCTGGTTTACCTAAGTATGGTACTACATTGCTAAAAAGAGTTGTTGGGTAGAGAAAGAGAGAAAAAAAAAAAAAGTGTGCCTGTACTTATATCAATTTAAAGCCGGGCCTTTTCTTGTGCAAGGCTTGAAAAGTGTGCTTGTTCTGGTTGAAGGGATGAAATTGTGTCATGTTTATTGAAGGTTTGAAAAGTGACTGGTTCTTATGTTTATTGAAGGTTTGAAAAGTATGACTTGTTCTTATGAAAGGTTTTGCAAGTGTGCCTGTTTTATTAAAGGCTTGAAAAGTGTGCCACTTCATATCAAAGCCTTGAAAAGTATGGTTGTTCTTATGAATGGCATGAAAATTCTGCCTGTTCTTATCAAAGGTTGAAGAGTTTTACAACCGTGCCTGTACTTTACAAGAAAACAACTCTACGTTAGGCTTTTAAGAGCTTAAACTTCTTGAACATTTCAGATTAATCCTTAGTCAGGTTGCTGGCTTGAGTGTGCCTCGTCCACCAGTTTCTACCATGAATGGCTCATTTCGTAGTTGGTTTTGGGAGATATTTGATGGACATATCTCCCGCTCTTGAAACTAGAAGTCTACTGGTCTCTTTTTGGAATTCCAGAACGTTCTTCGGCCTACCTCTCTCCATTCCCGTCTTTTCAGGTGCACTGAATATGGACAAAAATGAGTCGTTCCTATACCTTGTCAAAGCTCTGCAGTTACATTATTGCTGTCAGCTTTGGTAGATCCCACTATGTACATATATATGTTTGGCATTCCTTTCACTCTATGTTCAATCAATTTCACAAAACATTAAAGCCTTTTGGCTTAAGGGTCACTAAATGTTCCTATTTTGGCCAAGAAAAACCTTGACATTTGCTGAAGTTTGAAGTTCAATTCAAGGCTCTTCAATTAGTCGTGGATGTCAGTTTCTGTTTTACACCCAGGATATCTTCCATATGAACACTGTCTAGTAACCTTGATACATTTCCTATTAATGGTGTATTGCCAGAGAATGTGCTGTTGACAATAGTCACAAGGTGCCATTTAATGCAAATCAATCAATCACCCTTCTCATAGTTTTCTTTTGTACAAAGTTGGTTAATTGATTTGTGCAACTGTGTGTTTAGTGTCATTTGATGAATGGAAAACTAGCTTCTTTTTACATACCACTTGGAATTGCCTTTTTATATCTGCCATCAGAGGAAATGGCTTTTGTAAGAATAATGTACATACCATCGGCCTGTCAAGATTTTCATCCCTTTAATTAAAGAATTTCCTGGTTCCATGAAGTCTCTTTTATACCAGTCTGTTGTGGAACAAAGTCATTTCTGTAGGGTGTTTGTGCCTTCATTGCACTTATTATGGTGTACTGTCGGCATTACTTAAAGGGCTTTTACGTCCTTTCGGCTTGTCAAGCCATGGGGCTGGAAACTGCTAGCAGTTTCATTTATAGATCTTTGTACTGCATCCCATTTATTTATTATCATTTTTTCCTTGCTGTCTACCTACCTTTCTTCACTGTCTTGAGCAAGGAGTGGCTGAGTAGGGTAGTGTGGGGGTGTACCGTACTATTAGTGGAAAAATATTACTGAAAAATCAGATTTAAACCTTTAAGATAAGGCTGTGGGTCAGAAATATTTCCCAAGGAATGGGCTACCTATGTCACACAACTAAATTTATCAATACGAAACTAAGGGACCTTTTTTTTGGCCATTTACCAAAAATTTCCATTTTTTTATTTTGTACGGATCACCCCCATAGTGGGGGTGATCCATACATGCTATGGGGGTGTTCCATACATGCTATTTTCACCCCAAAAAAATTCATTACAAATTATAATGAATTAGATATTGCTGTCTAAAATTAAACAAACACATTATCTAAAGTGTTCTATTAATGAACGAGCAAAAGAGAGGAGTTTTTTTGGCCTCATCTTGGCGATCAGTATTACATTTCCATTTCATCCCTGCAATACCAATAAGAAGTTTTATGAATGATATTTTGCTGTGTGAAATAAAACAAATAAGCATCCAATATTGTTTATTTAAGAAAACAATGGAAAAATAAAGTCCTATTATTTAAGAAAACTGGAAAAATAAAGGCCTACCTCATTTCGTGTTTTTGAAAAAAAAAAAAAAATGTATCCAATCACCCTACACGATTATAAACTTCACAACACATGTACAATACTGCAAATGCTCACTAAACATCATTACATGTGTAACATCACATTTCAATTGCATTCAGAAAATATTTATTTTTTTCCCTTACCATTTCAAAAATGTAACTTTTTTTTGGCACCTATTATACACCTGGTACTCGCATTTCTTCATATTGAATGTAAGTAAACTATTACGTAGGGGTTTTATCTTGTTTGAACGTAAAAAATAAAGTATGTAGAAATTTTTGTACGCTACACCCCCTCACAACAATGTACGCTACACCCCCTACAAGCCATATTGCCTTCAAACCATTATCACAGCAACAATGTTGGATAAATCCTAGATATATCTTCATATATCACCTACATCTGCCTAATATTCATATTCAATATCTCACCAATAGGATCAGGCTACATTCAAGATTAGGAAACGATATGATATGGATGTCTCAAATTAAATCGGATGCTACAAAAATAAAAAATCTTACCTCCAATCCATATCCGTCGAGCTAGGAGAAATGAAAGCATCCATCTTGGTTCACTGATGACGCTTCACATCTCAGTGCTGCCAACAGAGCTCTTCTTTAAATTCTCTAATTTTAACAGAGCTTGTACGGTCCACCCCCATGTACGCTAATCCCCCACATTACCCTACCTGTGTCTGGCTTTTTAGCTCAAAAGTTTGTGATTCTAATAAGAGAATGAGAGAGAGAGAGAGACATAGTACTCATTGGCCATAGAAAGATTTCTCTCTCTTTATGTCAAAAGACTTAACAGAAGACCTAAAGCAATGGTTTATTTGAAACACCACTGTGACTTTACAATCATTTTTTATTGAAAAAATTTCATATAAAGATACATATATTGTAATACTTTTTTTAGAAATTTTATCTTTACATTACATCTTTTGTGGAATTAGGTAGTTTTATAAGGCTAAAAAAAAAAATGCTTTTCCTTAATTTTATTTTAGAAAAACTTAAAAAAAATGCAATTTATCCCAACAGTAAAAGTGGGTAACATAAAAAAGGAATCCTTCAGTTACTGACCTCTGTGGTAACCTTTGTAAATTTCGCATTTCCAAAATGCATTAGTTTGCATATTAATCCAATCACGATTTACTGTTCAATATCATACCCCATACTCAAAACTGTTTTAATGAAAATAAGCAATGTTAAAGTATTCTAGTTCATTGTTTTACAAATGTGTGAAAAATTATTAAAGGTGTTTTTTATTACCTGCTAAGCACAGCTGTCATCTTAGACACTGTAGCTGAAATTTGTACCAGACAGATTCACTAGATTTTCAGTGCTTGAAATCCTTAGGATCAAAATTAGTCTTTAGAAAAAGAGGGAAAGAAACCTGTGGAAAAGTTTGTAATAATAATTTTTAAATTTGTATTTATTCTAGGTTTACAACCAGGAACATTTTATATAGGAGTATTCTTCAGCCGAGACTGGAATCTGTTGTTGAAACTTTGTAACTGGGTAGTTAAATGGTGGTCAAGTGAACTTACAGGTGAAGACCCACCAAAAAAGTTACTCTGAAATGTCAAGAATGGATCCATGGCCTGTGACTTCCCGAGTTTTAGCTGAAAATGAACTAGGAAGAACCACACTACTTCAATGGTGACAGAAGAAAAATGCACATTGACGGCATAAGGGAGAATACTAACCCTTTTTAACCACCAAGTTTCAACAACTAAACAACCTTGCACTGAGAAACACTTCGACATAAAAGGCAATGGTTTGTACTCCCCTATAGACAAAGAACTGTTGTGAGTTGCATACAAAGAAAATTCCATACCATTATTACAAAAACATGCTGCCTGAATGCTTTATTTCAAAGGGATACCATTTTCTGACCACGTTAACATGCAACTGGTCCCTATGTCAAGAGTACCACTGATGTACAAGAAGTCACACAAAAGAATCTGTATCAACTCCAGACAGTTTTAAAAACCTAAAGAGCTTTTTTCAACTTATAATAAATCCAAACACTGATAACAGACACTTAAAAATATGGAATTAAAAACATCAGTGCAGAACTTAATAAAAGTTTCTTCAACTTAAAAAGATTTTATGAAAGGCTACAGGACCCAACTTGTCCCGTAGCAGATTTGAGTGTTTGCTAATGTGTCTATAGCTCCTAAATACAAAAGTGATTCAATATACAACACTAACTGGGACATGAAAGTCCTCAAATTTACATTTAAAAAATATAATACACTATCACAGCTGAAAAGTCACAGGGAAATGAAACAAAATAATGGGAAAATTCCATGGAAAAATAATCTTTGCTCCACTTCACGGCTCAGGCCAAGAAAATATTGTATTTATAAAATCAAACAACCTTCGGAGACATTTGCTCACATCTTTCTAAATATGTGGAGGCTCGCTTAGAAGATGAAAGCTCTCCGTTGTACTATAGGTCGAATCACCACCGCGACACTTCGTCCAACTTACGGCACACGAACCCACGTCGCACTGAACAGTAGGTCAGCTTTAAAATTACCTTTACAACAGAGCAATTTTCAGTATTAGAAATTTTTCCACATTTAAGAGTAGAAAATGTACCTTAACACAAAAGTATGAAAACTTCTAATGAAAAGCAAGTATACAGTAGATATGTCCTTTCAAATTTACATCATCTGCTAATTTGGTAGCAACTGAAAAAAATGTCATAAGTAGTATTATCATTTTTACTTGAATAAAAAGCCCTTTTCAACATAAATAACAAATGCTCCTTTTGATGTTATTACAAAATAAAGGAAGAACTAAATGAAAAAAACTACAAATGCCTGAGATTTTAGTGGTTAGACCATTGACAAGAGCAATGAAACCAATCGTCGTTGACAAAGTTTTCAAAAGTGACTTGACATTTCAGAGCAATATAACCATTCATTGAGCATCTACATAGCAACATCGCTCGGCCTCGTGACGCCTGGAACAAACTCACTCGCTCACAATCACTCAGACATCCTATTCTTTAACAGGTTTAAACGAAAAATTACCAGGAACAAAAAACTATTCCAGGAAATAATGGCAATTGTTCCATCACTTGACAGTAATGGAGGTTTGGCCCCCATTACAATCATTCACTATTACAAGGCCCTGCGATGATACTCGGGTGGGGCGACGCCGTAGTCCTGGATGGTGTAATACGTTTCCATGTTCTTTACTGTGAACCTGAAAGAAATTCCGTGATCAGATGTTTGTCTCGAGATTATTTTGCAAAATAAAGTATGACACAATCATATTTTTTCATATAAACCCGTAAAGTCATAGGTCCAAGTATCCCCAAAAACATGTATTCTTTCTCAAGCAGTTAGAAAAGACAAAGCAACTGTTTGGAAATGTACACCTATTACCCATCAGCATGTTATATCCATCCTTGTTTCATGTATAAACAATGCAACATACCGTGGATGCGAGAAGGGAGGCAAGTAATTGAGAGTCCCAGTCAATAATTAGGTCACTTGGCTCCAGTGGAGCACTTTAAAACAGAACAGGTTACTTACTAAACGTCAAGGTGTTCTCATGAGGTATTGTTATTGGCAAAACATCTATGAGAAAGGTAGAGTTTTGTACCTTTGATTAAAAAAAAAAAAAAAAAAAAAAAAAAAAAACAAAATAAAAAAAGGGGGGGGGGGGGGGGGGGGGGGGGGGGGGGGGGGGGGGGGGGGGGGGGGGGGGGGCAGGAAGTGAGATCTAAACACTTCTCCATGAGACAGAATGACAAACTAACTAGTGGAAATTAAAAGGAATAGAAAAAATAAATTAATAAGGTGGAGACGAGTAGACTGGAAATGAACTTAGGCAAAAAGTCTGATTACGGTGACTGGATGACCAGCGACAAAAAAGAACAATCAGCAGTTGCCTTCTATTTGTCTTTTTGAAGAAATGGTGTCAAGTGGTGTCAGTCTGAACTCTGTATACAGTAAATACTGAGTTCCACAATTACAGATGTTTTATAAGAGGTGCTCAAGAGTATAATTGAAGTGCAAGATTTTTATGGCCAAACTGTATACCTAACAGGTACAAATAAGGAAGAAAAAGAGATAAAAATGCTGTTGTAATAGTTAGGCAGGTCTCAAAAAGAGGTAGACAGTAATTCTGAAGGAGTCAAATGCAGTAATAAAGGAAAAAAGCTGCAGCACATACGAAATGGATAGATTACTGGTATAATTATAAAGATGTTCCTTTTGGACACGAGATGACAAGGGATGTGAAACGAGTGGTCAGAAAAGCAGAGGACATGAAAGCAACAGAGCAACCCTCAACAAAGTCATGGAAATCACGGGCAATTAGCTCTCGTGCTATAGCCGCAGCTTACGCTCTGCAGGGTAGTTGCAATGCACATCCCCTCACATGAAAAGGTTTCATCACTCCATTGCTAAAAGTTGTTGGTATTATAACTTACCTGAGAAAATCCTGCAAGTGGAAGTTCAATAGTGCCACGCTTTTTGCATCCAGCTGTGTATAAGCTAACATCTGACCCAGTCTCACTGAAAAGAGATAAAACATTATTAGCAACAGTTTATTTTCAAAATATCTACACCTGCATAAAATTATAATGCCACCAGCATTGAACAGATAGATAACTGCGTAGTAATTTTGTCGTCATCTTTTTAAGGAAGGCATCCTGTACTTCAGATTTAAATTACTCAACAGCAACTTTTTATAATACATTAGTAATAATTGCTATGAGCTTCTGAATTAGTAAACCAGAATGAACTTACTGATGTTTTACACACAAACTTACTATTTAATTTCTTACATTTCACTAAAGAAGTATAACCAGATCTGTGGTTAAACTGCAGTATAGTTTTTGCTTGTTCCTTAGCTCAAGAGTAAATGCACTTTATCTAACATGTACTATTCATTTTGCCTAAAGTAATTGGCACACCCAGTTTATACTTGTGTTTTGTTTGTATGGCATTTTTACGTTGCATGGAACCAGTGGTTATTCAGCAACGGGACCAACGGCTTTACGTGACTTCCAAACCACGTCGAGAGTGAACTTCTATCACCAGAAATACACGTCTCTCACCCCTCAGTGGAATGCTCGAGAATTGAACTTCTATCACTAGAAATACACATCTCTTACCCCTCAGTGGAATGCTCAAGAATTGAACTCGCGGCCACTGAGGTGTCAGGTCAAGACCATACCAATCACGCTCGCTGAAGCGCTTATAGCTTTATACTTCTGGAATTGGAACTATGAGATTTAGGTCTAAGCCTGATGCCAAGCTTTGGGACCTATTAGGTCACTAAGTGCTGACAGTTAAAGAAGAAATAAAGCAGGTTTGAAAGGAGCAACAGGAGGAAAACTTTGCAATTGCACTATGAGACACCATTAGGAGAGGGTGGAAAGTAAGGTGGAAGAAAAAGGATATGAACGGAGGTACAGTAAAAGGAATGAAAGGGGGTTGCAGCTTTGGGCAAAGGGAACCTGCAAAGAATATACTTCTGGAGTTCCAAAGATTCAAAGACATCTTAAAAAGATAGTTTCGTAATTAAAGAGATGTTATTCCGATTCAATTACAAAAGAAGGATGTCTTACCAAATAATCTAATTAGGTGGATAAATCCATATATACTGCTAACTTGTTTGTCTTTATGCTCCTGGAGAACGTCTGCGTACTGCGGCCGCTCGAATTTGTACAAAAGCTGAGTACCCAGCATAATGTTAAAATACTCCCTTAGCCCTGCGACGACTTCTTGAACGGCACTCTCCCTGAAATAGGAGAAATTAGTTTAGCCTCTAAAGTCCATAAAATAAAGGTGACAATAGTTTAGCCACTACAATGTGAGGACATCTTCCAATTACAAATATACACGAGAATATCAAGAGATACCAAGGGACAGCTTAGCTGTAGTAGGAACTAATGCAACTATAAAGCTCGGTTTCCACAGAAGAAATGTCTGAAATATGGTCTGCATTTAAGATTAAGGAACTGTATAAATGAAAAACATGCTGGATCACTCTTCATGTAGATGAGAATAAATGGAAAAGCAGATTTCACAGCTACAACTACCAAGACCAGATGAAATGTACTGATTTCTGAAAGAGGTTTCTTTCTGTCCTGTCTAAAAGCTTACGCAGAAGGTTTGAAAGGTGTAACAAGAGAAAAAACCTAGCAGTTGCATTATAAAACAATCATTAGGGGAGGGTGGATAGCAAGTGGGAAGAGGATATGACTGGAGGAAGTACAGTAACAGAAATGCCTACACTGCCGGCACTGTCCCAACCCTCAACTGAGCTGAACGAACATTAAAAAATGCCAATAAATCATATACCAACGACCAAAATTAACATTTTTCCCTCCAAGAACAAACTTACTTGTTTGGCGTATTGCTTTTGGTGTTTGTTTTAGCCCGGATATAATCGGCCAGTATGACATCGACTGTCACACGAGCTGGAATGATGGGGAGCTTGCGCTGACGGTTAATGAGGTCCCAGTCATCGACGAGCGCAGGCTTCAACTCGTCCGGTAACTTGACGCGGACTTCAACGGTCGTCATGAACTGTTCCTCCTGAAATGTAGAGTTGAGAAATCTAGGTGAGGAAACAGTTGCAATGACAGTAGCAAAACTCACAGCATGGGGAGTGTTCTTGATCCTAATGCCTAGGTAAAGCAGTATAATAATGGGACTTTCACTTGTCAGAAAAAAATAGATATATACTATATAATTATTCTAGTTCTCAAAAGAATATTAATTTGACACAATTCCAGGAACAATCATACTCATAACATACTAAATTCTATCAAAATAAATGTCTCAAAGATCAGTCCTATAGTCTATATTCATTGTATGAAAAATCTCCACACACAGTCTGGAGCAATCTTGCATGATCAGATAAAAAGAAAAAAAGGGACACTACATATCTAATCAAATTGACTACAGCATCATTTGTTCACAAAATGTAGCAGAAAAGCATAATTGCTTTCTAATTATAATAAAATTGCAACCATATAACAAACCTCCACTTTAGGAGTTCTGTGTATCTGCACAGAGCTAGTATGATGAATGAAAATGTCTAATCGTCTCTGAGAGTTATATATCAATTAAAAGGGCAGGTTTTCATTCCATAACATAATATATATACAGACAAAAAAGTAAGACAGAAAGCAGCTAGTCAACACCACAAACCAGACCTGTAGCGATACAATCCAATAAGATCTCGGGACTAAAAATTATCTCGCCATGCAAAAGCTAGATCAGTAAAATATTCAAGGAAATTAAAAGTTGAAAAAACAAGTCAATAAAATACTCTAGGAAGTTTATACATTAAAAAAGTCTAACTTAGTTTGTCAAAGCAATTGATCTTGAAATGACCACACTATCCTGTACCTTCTGCAAACCTATGGAAAGGTCTACAGTACTTCTATCACCTACAATTAATCTCAACATAATACTTGGTTCCCTGCATTAAATATAACCATTTACTCCAGTCTTTTCACACTAAATCATCTTCCTGGATCAAATAGCATTTCTACTAATTTTAAAGGGGACATAAGGATACCTTTCACCTATTCCAAACTACGAAGAGGAAATATTCCACAGAAATCAATTTAAAATTATTTACATTAGCCAGACTAAAACTTCACACATTGTGTAAATCTTTCGGCTAAGAACACTATGCTGCCTGCATGCAAGGACCACAAATGGCAAGGCGCAAGATTAAGTCATAAATAGATGAATTTATCAAATAGAAGGAGAATTATTGTAAACTTCAACAATACTAGTAGCACACTTAACCAGGTCTCCCACAACCCTTCCCTTAAACTTTTCTTTTTAATCTCGTACAGGGTACTCCTTCATTGCACCTAGAGCAGTGCTCTCTTGGTTCACTAACGGATCATTGAGGTCCCTTTGCCATAGCTACAAGTCATTCAGTCTTCAGCCAATAATTGCTGCACTCAAAGAATGGGAATGTTCAAGACCGCATCTCCTTTTTTTAATTATTACAGGCCGTCTTCGCTTAAGATATCCAAAACAGCTGTTCTTAAAATAGTAAATCTATTAGGGGTAATAATACAAAAATAGTTATACTATACAGTAATTACTATCAAGTTTTGAAAGGGATCCCAATCACAGACTTGTTTAACTGGCCAAGAGGATTTATTCTTCACTGGGAAATCAAAAGGTTAAGCTGAAGAAACTGGACAGCCAAACAGGAAGAGGCCAATGGAAATAGAAATAATAGTCTAGGGCTGAAAGCAACACAGCTAGAGACCAAAGGATGCTTCAATGAACCAAAAGTACTGAGGGAAATACACAATTTGTTAAAAACCATTAAATATTTTTTTTGTACAACAGAAGGGGCATTTTGTGTCCACTTCCTAGCCTATTCAAATTTAATCATTTCAACAGGATCAAAATCATTCGTTTACACCAAATCTATTCACATAACCACCACTACCAAAGCCCTCTTTAATACAGAAACAAAAACTTGAGTGTTTTATCACAATGACATGAATTTACTTCCCCTTTTTCTGTCAGCATAGAGCAAGCAAATATTTGATTTTATAAAAAGCTCACGTCTGCCAACTAAATAATCAAAATGACTGATTTGGATTGAGTCATTCTGTGAGATATAAAGAGTAATATTTAAGATAATTTGTTTTTCAAACTGAAAACTACAATACATACAAAAAAACCAAAGACTAAAAAACAATAAATAACAAGAACAATAAAAAGTAATTATCTTTGGCAGAAGATTAATCCAATCCAACCTACAGGCTCTTGCTATAAGACTTCAAAAATGATTCTGTCAGGCATGTTTATATCTGGTAAAACCCAAGTTTATAAGTGTGGTTTACTTTCCAATTGGATAACTTGTGGGTTGTCGACGAAATTAAGTTGCTTGTTATATATCAGTGAAATTTCCTGTTCTCTGCAGAACTGACTAGATATTTTAAGCTCTTCTCCCGGATCTATTGTAGCAGTGCTTAGCACTGCTCTCCTACCAAAACAGCAATCTCTTGTCCTCACACTGAAAGACAGTCGATAACACTTCCCTAACAATAAAAAGATTTTAAATAAAATACAACGGTATAATCTTTTAGAGAAATTAATGTTTACATGTTTAATGTACACTTATCTTACATTCTGATTTAAATGGTGACTTAATAACTGTGCTCTACGATAACAAATAAAAATACAAGAACTTACAGTACTAACTTTAACTGTTGTACTATGAAGAGTACAATTACTTGAATATAACTAAATAATTTGCAAATGACTCATTACTCTTCACAACCCAAGGTAATGAAACTTACGATTAAAACAAGGAAGACTGTACAGCAACTTGTATCTGAATGACTAACCAACAGTATACCTTTTTGGCTTTAAAAGAACAGTACATTTTCTTCTTGAAAAACACAGCTTTGCCGTCACAAACAGCGGCACTGGCCACGTCGTGACTAAGCCACTTAAAACTACTCTACAAAAACACAGCACTTCGCCATATCTGACGGACGTTAAGACAACTACGACAACACAGGCTAAAACGTAGCAAGAAAAAACGTAAATGCACTTAGGAATTAGTGTGAATGAGTGGAGAAGACATAATTACGTTATCTACAGTCCGTGAAATGACATCTCGATCTTGAGCTGCTCCGCTCTGCAAAATAACAAAGGGAAACACATGGTATTATACATTTCAGCGTTCAGAGAAAGAGATAAAGTCTAGGAGGTACTACATTACTACATTAGGCTAAGAAAAGTTTTTTTAATTCACAACACCCTCTGTAAATTCCCAGGATAAGAAAAAAAAAAAGTTTTCTTCTTGAGGTTTATCACTGCACCTGGTTCATGTGGGAAATGGGAAAACAGTTCACTACAGTACCCAATGTAACAAGTGAACGATAAAATAGATAAATCAGTACCCTGAAGTCTCCTGAAGAAGTTCTCAACAAGCTTAATCTACCAGATTTAGTGTTTCAAAGACCATAGACAGGCCCACAAAATAATATAAAAAAATATGTATTTCTCTCTCAATATGAACCAGCTTTCAATGCAAATATTAAACCTGTAAAGGAAAATCTTTAGGCGCAAGATTACAATGTTTTCTTAAACACTCTCTTTGCAAAAGTCCAATCACTTTTTAGGAGAGTGAAGCATAAAGCTGGTTTCTCATAGCAACCCATTAATCATATTAAGCTCTCAACCAGGCTCCCAGACTCACAGCCTATATTGACATAGCAGCACTCTGCTATGACACTATCACTCACAGCCTCATGTGCAGACCAAGAACACAACTATGACAGTGCCAGTTTTGAATACAACTGACAGGTTTGTATGAAAAATATGCAATATAAACTCGCTTGTCATCATAAACCCATCAACTATGTGAACAAGCTGCTACTTAGGTTGGAGGTCTGTAGTGGGACAGGAAGATCCAGAAGTTCGATACAAAGTCTCTCACTTAGCCTCACAATAATTAGAATTGTATAATAACGGTTTTCTCAATGAATGACATCAGATAAAAAGCTCTTTACACAGCCCTGAGGATGCTCAGTGAGAGAGAGACTTATGAAAAGGAAAGGCTTCCAATGAAAAGACAGAAGGTGTCAAGACTGGAAAAAGGTCTACATTTCCTAATCCCTGTTGGTATTGTTGCTACACAGCTTGACATCTACTGGTTGCTATGAGAGGGCTACAACGGCCTTCCTAATTAATCCCTATTGCTCCTCATTAAAAAAAGGTACTTTAAAAGACTCACTACTTCTCAAGCTGACACAGAATATTGCTAAAAAAAGAATGAGCTGAGGTGCTCTAAATCAAACTGATGACAATATAATGTAGCCCCAGGTATCATTCAAGTATTCCTCTTTGCTTTTGTCAAACAAGAGGCATCGAGTCCCAGGAATATCATGGGCTGCAATAAGGAATCATTATGACTGACAGGTTTGTGTTAATGGTCTAAACATGAAAAAATTAGATCATCATGGCTTAATATTATCTCTGTTACCATGAAGCATGAGCACACTTTCATGCAAACCAAGCCAAAAAATATTGTTAACTTACTAGGCAGGTTTCCATAGAGCAAATTGTCTGCAGCTGAAAATAGAAGAGCAGACAGAACTAATGAAAAATGCAGATGAAACTGTAACAAAGATCAAGATATAATTGTTTGTTTGCCTTACCATATGGCAGTAGTGAATGTCAGAGAAATTAAGAAGGGTACAGAACTTTTCAACCAGCAACATACATAACAACAGAAAGGAGTATCTCTTATCAGTAAAATCTTGGTTTCCTAACAACACAAGACCTTAAATGGAACATAGAAACATGTCATAGTTGAATCAACTGTATCAGGTGTTCGCATACGAACTGAACAGTATACCGACAAAAACTGTCTAGTCCCAATCTGGAACAACAGATAGGACAAATGAAGTATTTCCATTCACATGTCATTAATTTTGCTGTCCAACTCAAGGGAAATAGAAAGAATACTTTCAAGGAAAGGCTTCAAATAACCAAAAGGGAATGACAGCCTTTCAAATAGCCCATGATGTACGGAGACAAATACGTACAAGATTGCCTCGAGGTAAAAGAACCGAATATATTCATACACATTTCTACAAAAGGTTAACAATATAACAAATGATAAATGAAAAACGCCAACCAGCTCCTTTAAAAGGAATCCTACTTACAGTTAAAATTTGTATACAAGAACTTTTATACAGACAAACAAAAAGTTTGCCTATGACCAGCTTCCAAAAGCAGGTGCACGAAGTTGATCCTAAAAAATATTGCATATGAACAGTTTCATGATAAATCACACGAAGACATTACAACAACACTCATAATGATAACTTTGCTGATTATCCAACAAGACACGCTTGTGTTCAAATATTCACACAATCATCCAGGCACTACTAAAATTGACAATTTTCATTTCGCTGAAGTGGCACTACTTTTCTCTATCGTTCTTTCATCTCAAGTTTCATTCTGCATTTAACAATACTCTGGGCCAGCCCCGTGAGAATTCACAGTGATTCACGACGTAACCTGGGTAACCTGATTTTAATCAATAACCTATAACTAAGCTACGCATTCTGTCATAAGGTATGAATGAGAACTAGCTACTCTTGTGAGTGGACATTTTCCTAATGGGTAAAAGAACCTAGATGCAATGATAAAAACCTCTCGGAAGAAATAAAGTACCAAGCCAAAAAAGTCAACAGAAAAGTGTATTACTTAATCTTCAGCTCTAAACATAATGAATACACAATATACTGTACAGTCCTCCTTATTGGATGAAACGACTCCCAGCAAAGCTTATGTGCATCTCTCTAAGTCTCACTCTCTCTCTCTCTCCTAATTGTTCTAAGTTATATAAAAACCCTTTTTTAAAATCACAAATAAAATTGATACATACATCTATGGAAAGCCTACTTACCAAAGACATGCTCAAGATATATTTTACGGTAGGAAAGTTATGCATGATAGCCGTTCAATAACTCTTTTGACGGAGAAATAAGTAGCTGCAAACAGAGGTACCAATACAAATTCTAAAGAAAGAACCATTCCTGCTAATGAAGGCTCAACGTACAATAGCGAAAAGCCTACCAAATTTGCCTAAGAATCTCCAATTTTTTAACATACAAACCCCTACGTCCCTTTCATACAGATGTTTAGGGGTACCGCTTGGAATTACTTCAACTTATAATTCAAACATAATCACCTGTGATTACCCATTTAAAGAATTATCCTCAAACTTTTTTTTTTCCTGGCACTCAACCATTCAAACCTTTCACGTACAATTTATCACAGTTCTTCATTTGATCAAATGGTCACAAGTAAAATTCACATGACAAACACAATACACAGGAATTTTTAAAGAAATCTTCACATGAAACCTGAAATAAATAGGTGTGTCAAAAACTAAAAAGCCCATTTCTCATATCTATTATTTCAAACTTAGCATTAGTATGTGCAGTGACCCACTCAAGTGACAAGGAAGCTTGAAAACTGACAAAACATAGTTCTGTGCTAGGAAAGAGATGAGAAGGGCCCTCACGAATGAGCACTTGAGCACTGGGTGCAAATAAAAGCTTTCATCCCTGAAAAGACCCCGCAAATTTCGAAGGCATCAAACAGTGGCTAAAAATTCAAATTTCAAACAAAACTCAAGATACCGAGTCCGTGTTTCCTTGGTTGAGAAAACAAATGGGAAAATACTATTTGTGTCCAAAACAAAAGATGTAGAAGAGGGAAAAAGGCCTTCTGCCCTTCCACCTCATGCAGAAACATGCAAAATGATGTCTCGGAAATTACTGTGCAAGAGCGATGGTGACAAGAGGTGAAAATATGAGGAAAAGTTATGACAAGACCTGACAAAAGGATAGGAAAAGTTACAAGATCCGACAAAGGAGGAGAGAACGTTGTGAGATCTAAGTAGAGGAATCATGCAGCACCAACTTTTACTGCTTTCCCAACAAGTGCACTATGAGTTCCTACCTCTTCTTTGGTGTTTTTACACAAACCACACTGCAAATCTGAGGGCTACAAGAATGATGATGCAAATTTGTGATGATGATAGGCGTAGCACATCTACAGAAAATTCTTAAAACATTAAGTATTTTATGTAAACATACAGTCATAAAATCATTACCTCTGTTAACATACCCTCTTTACAGCTCATCAAAATGGGAGAAGCAATTCTATTATGTTTTCTATGCCACATTCTCTCACAAGATAAAATATAAAACGTGATAAATGGGAAAATGCATAACTGAACCTATATATCCCAGGTTGTTTACAAACCCTGCAAGCAAGAGAAGGGAAATTTTATTCTTGCGTACCAGTACCCTCAAAAATGTTGAAAGTAATTCTCTTACGAAAATACACAATAAAAACTAGACTGTCCCTTCTTTTCTGCTAAGCTTTTGACTAATAAATGCTCTGGACTGTCTCAAAAGTGCTTACAAGTGCCTACAAAACAAGAAAGGGGACGTCTTCCACAACAACAAAGGCTCACAAATGACGAGCAACAAGGAATGCCGAATCCTGCAAAAGCAGACTGGAGAACAAAAGTCCCAAGCAAAGTGGCTTCATTCCACACAGGTGAAAAGTAAAAGGGCCCCTTTCACCTTATCAGTTGCAAAGATGGAACAAGCAATTCAACACTCAAGTGGCAATACCATGCATCCAATTTAGTATATATTTTTTATCTCTAATCCTTCCTCATAAAGCATGTGTTTACTTGACAGAAATTCTCTCTCTTCTTTTGACTACTGATAAGACTAATATTGCTCTGAAGACATCAGGTCAACCAGGTAACATCAGTCAATCTTGGTACCTCCTTTGGATGCTACTCATGCACAGTAAGACTTCCAGGATTCATTTCCTTCACAATGAAGGACAGGACTTGTCTATAAGAAGCAACTATGAAATATCTTGACCTATATAAAACCTGAACATATCTGCTTCTTCACCATCAAATGCATCTTCAACCAGCCTCCTATTCTGATGAATGTCTAACACGTTCCTCTAACAAAGAGGGCGTATCCACAAAAAGAACTTCTACATGGCCTCCTGTTTTTCGACATTTCTGACTAAATGCTCCTTTTTCATTCTACATCATATGACTACATCAACAAAGCCTTGGCAATCCCATAATTATTTATAAAGCCACATCTCTCAACAAATACACCACTTGTAAAACAATCTCCCAATGGATTCCAGCATGAAACATCTTGATAATACCATGGACACCTCAAATATCTTTGCATAGCAATGATTTCACAGTGGAATGAAGGGAAGCACAATTTTCCAAGACTTTAAATCACAAGTATAACCTCATTGTTTGTGCACCTGTCACAAACTTGATTGTATTAGTGCTCTTTTCATCAGTGGTAGCTCACTTTTCTTAATTTCTTTGCTATCTTCGCTTAATTATTTGTCAATTTTGTAAAAACAACATGAATATTAGGTATAAAGTTAAAATATTTCTAAATTTTTAAATTACCAAATAAAAAATTTAATGAATATTAGGTAGTAAGTTGAAATATTCTTAAGAAAACACAAGTAAAAAAAAAAGACAAACTTGAAGCAAAGTTAAAGACAGAAACTCGAGCTTACTGATTCAACGGACGGGTCTAACTTAGACCGTTTCCTCCGCGCCTCCGAATCGTCTCTGACGGAGCTGGAGTTGGTCGGGGTGGAGGCTGCAGAGCGTTTCCCCGGCCCGCTGCTAGATGGAGTGGAAGATCTAGAGTCATCTCCGCCCCCACTGCTGGTGTTTCCTGATCCGGCGCCGGTGGGGCCACCCGTTCCCTTTTTCCTTTCTAAGGCTTTCTTTGTCTTCTTATTTTTTCTGGAGAGAAGATTGTAATAAGTAATGTACTAAGTGTGAAACGTAGTAAAAAAATCACTACTGCTTTCTACACAAAACATTCAACCTTAATTTAGGAAGCCTAGCTTGAAGGCTCCACAATAAAATAATCTTTTTCTAAAATCGGAAAATTTTCGCTCTCGCGAGAATGATAGTTAACATCTATATATAATATGCAAGGAGATATATTAGTTCTTTTATTACTTAAAATTTATGACAATAGATGAAATACTACTACTGTGCTCTTAAATATGAAATAGTTTTACCCATCTTATACCCTTTACTAGACGATTCCTACCAAATACTACTAGCCTCACTCTTGCATTACGCTATTATATACATAATATAAAACTTTCTTCAAAGGTTCCTGTACTTAATGTCTAAAGGGAAAGAAAGCTAAAATGAACTGAAAATTCCTAACTAATTTGAACAAAATCAACCTCTCAATAAAAAGAGGAAGGACTTACAAAGACGCCTCATGGGCTTTCTGTAGGTCCTTCTGTCGGCTGATGTTGGCGTCGTTGAGCTTCAAGACACGACTCTCCGGAACCCACTCGTCCCAGCTGCAATGCAATGGCCGTGTGGAGTGATTGTTCAAAGAAGCAGAATTACAGGGAGTTTCTACATGCTACCTTATATATATAGAAAAATTTCTGACGTACTCCTGTTGGATACTAACAAATATTGAGTCGTCTGTTAGACCCTAATACGACTAGTCGACCAGACACATTTTTGGAAAACTGCAAAATAATATTAGAAGGTACCGGGCCAAGACAATTCCCAATAATAATTCTAAAATACAGTTTCTTTAATAGTGTTAAAATCCATTCATGTGTATAGATATAAAACATTTACAAACAACTTTAATATAACAATTTAATAATATTTACATATTTAGCGGCACTAACATCTGAAGGCAAGGCTATCCTCAAAGTCAAAACCACGACAGCAAGAGAGGCCCACTTACTTTTTATTCCAGCCCGCATAGTGGATAAAATACTTTATTTGTTTGTCCTTGACTTGAACGCGCAGACACTTAGCCTCGTAAATCAAGGGTCCGTGGAAACATAGCACCTTTTCACCTATACAAAATTAAACAAAATTAGAATGCTTTAAGAGACTGTATAACAGTAACTCTTTATGCAACAAAAATCACAATTTTTGAAAGTGAATTGTATTTTTCCTAACTATATAAACCTGAGGTCCTTTACATAAGAAATTACTTACAGTGCCAATTGGACTGGTCATAAGATTTCTAACAAGGTGGTTCGGCAGTAACTGCTCGTCCCGCCCGACTGGAGGTAAACATACCACTTTGCTTTAGACCCAGGAACAGAGTGAGCGGTGGCATAAGGTGGGACTATTTGTAAAGGACCTCAGGTTTGTACAGTTAGGAAAAATACAATTTACTTTCAAAAACTATGATTTGTTCCGACACGTTATACAAACCATCAGTCCTTTACATAAGGAAGACTAGCTTATTGGTGGGAGGAATCTGAGTCTTGTGAACAGACTGGTGTTTGCCCAACCTGGGTTCCCTCCCTGGTCGTAAGAGCAAAGGGGGGGGAACCTAGTCTCTGTCCAACTGATCGGAGTGAGAACTGCAGGATCAGTGGCCAGACCTCTGGACCAATTCATAGGGGAGAGGCATGCGCACCTCTTATGAATAGCAAGCAAGAACTTATGTCATAAGTAAGAAGCCAAATATAAATTATTGGGTTTGTTTCTTACTGATGTCTGCTTCCCCCCTTGCTGGGGAAGGGACGGATAACGCTTCTATCCCTAATGAAAGGGATAGAATGGAGTTCGGTTGCGTAGCTTACCTGCACCGACTTCCTGTCCAGCATGTGACGACCACTACCCTCTGCCCACAAGAAGAGAGAAGAAAAGAGAAGGAAGAGGAGCTAGTCACACTCATTCATTCTCCATTCATGTGATATCACAAGGACGCGATACAACCTTGTCCTGTTAAGGAGCTGAGTAAGCTACACAACTTGTTGAGCAGCCACCATGGGTCCCAAGGAAAAAGTGTCCAAGGACCTATGGGCAATATCCCGAAGGTAGAAGGAGGTGAAGGTGGTGTGGTTGGACCACACCCCTGCCTTCAGCACCTGTGCGACAGACAAGTTCTTGCAGAATGCAAGGGTTGGACCAATACCTCTAACTTTGTGGGCTCTCGGACAAAAGGCACTGGTGTCGGCACTCCTCTCGGAGTCGTACGCTTTCCTGATCACCTCACAAAGCCAGAAAGAAACAGTGTTCTTGGACACTTCTTTCTTGGTCACCCCAGTGCTAACGACAAGGCGTCGACACTCGGGCCTGAGGTGACGAGTTTTCTTCAGATAGCACTGTAGCACCCTCACAGGACAAAGCAGCATCTCTTCCCTATAAATACCGGTGAAGTCCTCTAGGGAGGGGATCGTGAAGGACTTCAACCTGGCGCCAGGGACTGAAGGGTTCTGAGAGATATTTCCATGGAGGAGGAAATATCAACTCCTTGCAGCTTAAGGACTAGGGCCAGGGCGGCTCTGTATCCTTTGACTGCAGAGACAGAGAGGAGCTTCTCTTAGCGAAGAAAGACGAGGAAATCCGCTACCTGCTGAAGAGTGACTCTGAGTGGAGAGAGACCCCATCTATGACACCAACCACAGATGACAGACCACTTTCCCTGGTATACTGCTGCAGAGGACTGTCTGAGGTATCCAGCCATCTCTGTTGCTGCTCGGCAAGAAAAGCCTCTCGTTCACAAGAGATGGTAGATAACAGCCATCCGTGAAGACACAGGGAATGCACTGCCTGGTGGTACCTTTCTACATGCGGTTGACAGAGCAGGTTGTGCCATGGGGGAATCTCTCTCGGCCAGCAGGTCTGGATACCAAATGGCAGGGCCACCAGAATCATCAGAAGATTCCTGGTGACCAGCACCCTGCTGATCACCTTGCGAATCAGGCAGAACGAGGGAAAGGCATGGACTACGAGGTTGTCCCACGGATGTAGGAACGCGTCCTCTGCAGCTGCCCATGGGTCCGGCACAACTGAGAAGAAAACCTGAAGTTTTCTGTTGTGCCGGGTGGTGAAGAGACCCAGTACTGGATGCCCCCACAGGTCGGAGAGCCTCTCCGCCATGTCTGGGTGAAGAGACCATTCTGTCCCTATCACCTTATTCTGGCGGCTGAGCTTGTCTGCCACTACCAAGTGAGCTATGGCCCACTCGTGCACCTGCATCATCAACTGGTGCAACGGGAGGGACACTAGGTCCCCCTGTTTGTTGACGTATGCCACTACCATGGTGTTGTTGCTCATCAACACCACCGAGTGTCCCATAAGTCATTCCTGGAATTTTTGGAACGCGAGAATCGCTGCCTTGAGCTCCAGGAAGTTGATGTGAAGGTGGCTGTCGTGACGGTTCCACACTCCTGCAACCAGCAGCTCTTCCAGGTTTGCGCCCCAACACTCAGTCGATGCGTCTGAGAACAGAAGCATCTCCGGAGGGGGAGTGCGCAAGGTCACTTCTATTAACCCTTAAACGCTGAAGCGGTATTTTAAAAATCGTCTCGTATGCCGGCGGCGTTCGCAAGTGAGCGCCGAAGCGGAAATTTTTTTTTTTTTTCAAAAAATCAAAGTACGCTTAGTTTTCAAGATTAAGAATTCATTTTTGGCTCCTTTTTTTGTCATTGCCTTTAGTTTAGTATGCAACCATCAGAAATGAAAAAAATATCATTATCATATATAAATATTGGGATATATGACAGCGCAAAAAAAAAATTTCATATATAATTGTATACAAATC
>NC_087222.1:27168468-27191877 GCF_015104395.2 Macrobrachium nipponense
TCGGAGTGGGCCGTTTTCTGGACATAGGGCAGAAAGAATGACTGTTCCTCCACCTCTGACCTCTGTGAATTACTTTACCGCCTTCCATTCCGTCTGAAGTATGGGATAAGCTAGCAGTCCCAGCTATTGTAGAATACGGAAATATGTTGACGGCCTCTAGGCTCAGAGATTCGGATCTGTCAAACAACAAAGCCCTTCACGATCTTTGAGGTCTGTGGAAATCTTGAAAGATTTTTTAGATCGAAGCTTCCGGCATGGAACTTAGATGTAGTCTGAAGTTCCTGATGTCAAAGCATTTCGAACCTCTCCTTTCTGTAAACTTAATACACGTAACCAGAAAGGCTAATTTTCTAACCACTCTAGTTGCAGCAAAGATGGTTAGTGAGGTTTTAGCCATCATCAGAGGTTTTGGCTTTAGAGGACATAATTCGGTGTCCTCTAAGCCTTCCGTTCTTGCTAAGAACGAAACCCGTCTAACCCTTGGCCAGAGACCTGGAGATCAAGGGGATGGCACAAATTATTGGCAAGAGCCACAGAGAGTCCTGTGCCCTGTCGGGACTCTCAAGTTTTATCTTGATAAAACTAAAGAAAGTCGAGGTCATTCGGACAATCTGCGGTGTTCCGTAAAAAGACCAGACTTGCCCATGTCGAAGAACGCCCTGGCGTTATTTTTTAAGGAGTCTTTCTAAGAGGCTCATTCGTCATGTTTGAACAAAGATTTGAAACCTTTTAAAGTAAAATGCTCACGAGGTGAGGGCGCGGCCCTCGGAAGCATTTCAACAGAGCATGACACTCAGTAATATCCTGAGTGCCACTTTTGAGCGAAGCAACTCTGTGTTCGCTTCACACTCCCGACGGGATGTGAAGACGACATCTGAGATCTGCGAGTCGCTAGGACCATACATATCCGTAGAAATATTATTGGAGGCAGGAAGCAGCACGAATCCTATCCTATAGAAAAGGGATAGGTGTGCTTTTAACTTTGAAGGGTTGGTCGCTTGAGGCGCTTTCCCTTTCGTTAGCCTAGAAGTTATGGGACTAACTTCGATAGGTTAGGTCAGGTGGTGGTTTTAGCTTCGTTGCCCTCACAGTATGGTCAATATGGTCTAGTCACATTGTGGTCACGCTCCCAGTTGACAGATCATCTAGAGCGCACCAACTACACAGGTCACTACCTTGTTGGCAACTCTAGTAAAGCAAAAGCAGACTTCGGTGACAGTAATCAAGAAGTCAGCTATGCTAACAGGTAAGGAATCAAGATGTCAATCATCTGCTTGAGGTGTTTCCTAATCCTTCTATTCTGTCCCTTCCCACCTCCAATGGTGGGATTCAGCTATATATATATCTGACAGGTAAGTTTTCATGAACAAAATGTTATTGTTATGATACAATAAAGTTTGTTCATACTTACCTGGCAGATATATATAATTAAAGTACCCACCCACCTCCCCTCAGGGGACAGTGGTATGAAAAATCTGAATAGAAAATGGGAATGATTCCTGATATCCGCCTCCCAGCGGCGGGAATGGGTACTAACCACCTGGCCGCCCACTGCGTGTGCCGGGAGTTTTGAAATTCTGTCGGACTTCGGAGAATACAGCTATATATATATCTGCCAGGTAAGTATGAACAAACTTTATTGTATCATAACAATAACATGTTTTCAGGTTTCAACGAGCTGATAAAGGCAATAGACGTCTACAAAGAGTTAAACTCCCAAAAATTGTATATCCGTAGGTCACCAACAATCGAATCAACCCTGTAAAGAGCTCCAAAGAGGAGATTCAAAGATTTGAGGCTTAGCTAGTAAAGAAGTGCAGCAGTCGGTAGTGCATCCAATATGGGAAACATGCACTTGATTTGGATGATTACTTTCGATTGATGAGACAGTTTTCCAGAGGATCGACTTTGGTAGTTTTCCTTACCACCATGAATACAGCAGAGCATGATTTGATCATTCGTGACTTACGGATATACAATTTCTGGATGGTTAACTCTTTGTAGACGTCTGTTGTCTTTTATTCAGCTCGTTGAAACTTGAAAACATCTTTTCTTCGGCGAAAACTCATGTATTATTACATGGTTTAGAGGAGATTCAAAGAGGATTTGAAGTTCTCAGACTATTTTAATTTTATTTTGCATGTACATAGTCAAAATCTAAGTATGTTCAAGTATTATTGTGATTTTTCATATATTAATTTACTGTCAAAATGTTTAGGTGCTTTGGTGATGACAGTATTGTACTTCACTTTGACATTTTGAATTGAACATGTTCAGCAAAACAATTCAGTTCGACTATTATTATTACTGTCGCTGATCTTCTTGTGCCGTACCTATAGCTCTTAGCAACAGTGTACGGCAATTGCTGCATGATTAGCAAACTGGTAAACGGATACTGCTAACTGCCGTACCTACATTAAGGCAACAGTCCAATACGGCACCACAGACAGATCTGAATTGACGCATGCGCAATTCACAGCTGTACCAATATCTATGGTGATCAAAATACGGCTGCCGTACCAATATCCTGTTGCGTATAAATATATCTTGTGTATATCTCTGTTTATTGTTTATATAAACCCCAAATAACATCAAAGCTATTTGTCATTTTATTTTTGTTTATTCCAACTGAATAAACCATTTATGCATATAAGTGGTTTATAATATACTAGATATTTAAATTTAAGGTTTAAATTAACCATGAATAAGGCTGTTTTGCAGTTAAAGGGGCTTTATTTAACCTAGGCTACGATAGGCCTTTGCCCGAATAGCCTAGGCCTGTTCGGCCTTAACATTTAAGGTTAATTTTTTATCATTTTTAAAGTACTTCTTAACCTCTGTACTTGAATTTTAGGGGTCTCTCTTAAGTCTTTGTCTTAATTTTTGTATCTTGGTTTTTAAATTCTGGTCCAGTGGTCCACATAGGCATAGGCTAGGTCTAGACTACGGCCGGTCGAGATTTGTGCCGCTCTTGTCATCGTTTCCTACACCAACCTTAGACTGACCTTTAATGTCTACTTTAGGCTGCAGGTCCTTTTCGAGGCCATTAGTTGGTAGTTTTGGTTGATGAACGAAGTGCCGTTCAGAGAGAAAGAGTTTGAAGATAGTTATTCCCGTTTTTATTCAATATTGCTCAATGATTATTTTCTGTTTTTGTTTTGTTTTTTCTTACATATACAGGAAATACAGAGGCCCAGTTGGAACAGGATGACGTAAGCTGGCAATATCGTCCATCAGATAAATGCATGCCCAGTTTATCCTCCATTTCTAAATCGGTTATTAAAATTAAAAACAATTGTGGTTACTTGCATCACATTGGAGTTCTTCATCTTATTAATTGTCCTCCGCAGCCATTTCCGGGCACGCTGAAGGATGCACGCGAACAAAGGCCCACCTGAGGAATCCCTTGCCACCTCCTCGTCCCCTGCCCCCAGCGACAAGAGCGTCTCGTCTGTGACCCCGAGTAGTGTCCCTCCCTCCACGGGGGACGGCACAGCCACAAAGACAAAGTTCGCAGAAGGTAAATTCCATTGATGTAGGGAGCTTGGCTTGTGTGTTGAATGTTACGTTTTTATACGTTGTTAGATTTACATTTGTAAATCTTTTATGTAGTTTATATTGTAAATTTAAACTTGCTGGATGTTTTTTCATTTTGCTTTTATTAGTCTGATAAAACAAAGTTCAAGTAAAGAAGAAAGAGATAAGTGACAAGATTTAAAACTAAAAATGACCTTAAAAAAATGAAATTGTTCTGACACGTTATACAAACCATTGGTCTTTTACATAAGGAGTTACTATTCAGCGCCAGCTGGACCGGTCGTAAGATTTACGAACAAGGTAGTTCGGTAGTAACTGCTCGTCCGATGGTCGGGAGTCCCGCCTGACTGGAGGTAAACATACCACTTTGCTTTTGACCGCTGTCGGGTGAAGACGTGTGCTCGCCTTTCTGACCGCCTCTGTCGTGAGATTATTTTTAAGCTTACCTTGACTTTCAACCTGTTTCTTAAATACTAGTGTGATTGACTGTAAGTACTCTTCATTTGTTTGTTATTATTTGTGGTATTGCATCGCTGGATTCATTCATGCAGTCCCACGAATCGGAGAAGCCCTTGCGCCCCCCATCCAACCGGAGTGTGTGCTCTGGAGTGGGAGCTGAAAGTGTGCTGCTTTTAGGTCCAGTGATGTTGTGGACCCTCATCCTTTGTGCACAAGTTGTCGTGGGCGCGAATGCTCTCGTGATTTTACTTGTGTTTGTTGTGTCTCTTGGTCGGAGGAGCAGTGGGAGCTGTGCGAAAAGAGGAAGAAGCCGCGTAGGATCGCTAAGGTGTTGTTGGAAAGCTCTCCCTCGACACCTTTGGAGATGGATACATCTTCTTTTCTCCCTCCTTGTCAGCTCCCGGTATGGTTTTCTCCCCTTTGGGGGACGTATCTCTCTCTGCCTCTTCACTCGATCTGTCGAGTGCAGAGGGAGGGAGGGAGACATCCCGACCCCGAGTTGTACTCGGGGTTGTCTGTCTGCTCAGGGGAGGATCTTTCCCTGGCTGAGTGAACAGGGAACACCTCTCCCCCCCATTAACCCGACTGTTGCTTCCTCAGGTGTGTGTGCCTCTGTGGGTGGTGGACATTCAGCAGGTATGGCGCTCGTTGAGTCTTCTAGGCACTCCGAGTATTCAAGGGCTCATCCATCATCTTGCTGCAGCCCTGGTCACTCACGGGGTGGAGACGAGGACGACTACGACTGTGTCAACCCCAGTTTATACAGCTCCGCCTCACTTGGTGTATACCCAGCATGTGACCATGGTCACCCCCATGGCTGTGGTACAAGCTCTGTTGCCGTAAGTGCCATGGAGGGAGTTGGTACCAGCTCCACCTGGTTTTGCTGTCCTTACTCCTCCCCCTGACTTCGAGTGCCCGAAGAGCTCGCCCTTAGATCGCCCACCTGTTGCGTCGCTGTACCTGCTGCCCCTTTTCCTGCCTGTGGAAGTGCTGCTGCTCCCGCAGGTCCTTCTGGCCAGGTGGAGTTGTGCCCCGTTGCCACCACAACCACCCCAGCTCCAGCCTGGATGGGAGACCTGTCTGGTGTCCAGCTCCAGCCTGGATGGGAGACCTGTCTGGTGTCCAGCTCCAGCCTGGATGGGAGACCTGTCTGGTGTCCTGAGGAAGTTGGAGAAGAGGAAGGTGTCGACAACATCTTCATCTATCTCATCATCATCTGCCACTTCTTCCCCTTTGACTTCCAAGGCCCCCCAACCAGGGAAGAAGAAGGTGGCCCGTCCCCCTCCCTCTCCCCCAAGACGTCTCACACACAGACTTCTAAGGGTCTGTCTTGCTCCGGTGGGACAGGTGGGTCTTCTGCTGGTCTTCCCGTCTCCTTCCTCAGGGAAGAAGAAGACGGGGACCGTGGAGGTACCAGCCACTGCTGGTACCTCAGCTCCCGGCTCCAGAGGTTCCACCCCTGGACCTGGACCGGGAACCGTCTGGGCCGCTGAGTGTACAGTCATCTACCAGTGATTGTGCAGCCAAGGTCCAGAAGGCTGAGCACGCTCACCGTCAGGACCCAGACACGGAGCAGAAGGACGGTTAGAGTCGCTGAGGTGACTTGCCGGACCGGCGATTGCTCGCGCAGCGATCGTCCAGTACCCAGGGTTGATGTGAAGGTCCCACCAGACCGTTCACGTGTTGAGGCTGGGAAGAGGTCCCCCCGGTCACCAGGAACACCCTTGGCTGCTTCTGGGACTGGCGCGTCGTGAGGACAGTGCTCGCTCCCACCGCGTTAGTGGATGCTACCAGTCACCCAACCGTCGCTCCCACTGGGACCGGACGGTTCGCACGGCTGGTAGTAGCTCCCCTGACACACGAGACCGATGCTACCGTCCTCGGTCCAGTGTTTCTCCACAGGGAGACCGCTGGTCCAGACCTGCAGCCCGATCACCACCGCGGGTTGGCGATCGCCTGCACTCCTACCAGCCTACCGGCTCTGCTGGTAGGCAGGGTAGGAGCATCAGGTCTTCCTCACTTGTCCCTTCAACCTCCTCAGGCTACACCGGGAAAAGCGAGGCGAACAGGAGTGACCGTGAAGAGTGCGCTCCTTACGGTCAGGCCACGAGAGCCTACGAGCCTGGTTCGGTCTTAGGACCAAACAGATCGTACGCTCAAGTGGGTGGAGGAGACCAAGAGTGGTCTGGCGAGGTTCTTCCTCCTGAAGGAAGTGTGTCTTGGGAAGTGATCGGCCTGGATGGATCTGATGGTCCATTGCCTCAGGACCCAATCGCCCCCGAGATGCAGAGGTCATTGTGCTGATTCGCCAGCACAACGACCTCGGGGAATGATCGGTGGTTGCTTTCTCTGACCATCCAACGAGGTTAGAGTTGTTCTAGGGTCCTAATAAGGAACCCAGAGTGACGGTGGGGCTACCCCGGTCTTTCTTGACCGACGGAGTGCTGGACCAAGGGAACGCCCTTGTCTCAGGACAAGAGGCGTCAGTCAGGGCCAGCAGGTCGGATAAGCTGCTTTCCCCTCCTCTGCCTCGTCAGTGGCGTTTCTACATGCCTTCAGTAGACCCGTTGCTGACCAAGCAGGTTGATCCGGAGCTAGCTCGCCTAATTCCGGGATTGCCTCTTCAACACCTGCTGTCAGAGAACCTCTGGTTCTTGCAGCAAGAGGCATCAGCCCTGGAATCCACTGCCATAGCAGCTTTCCAGACCGTCTCCTGGCTGGATCTGTGGTCATTCACGGTATCCAGATTCGCAGCCTCCTTGGGAGCTATAGTTCCTGAGGAGGACTTGGCGTTCGGGAGACTCGGCCAGTCTGGAGGTAAGGCCATCTACCTCGCCCACAAGACGGCCAACCTGTGGGCCAACCTGGTTTTGAGGAGAAGGGATACAGGCCTGACTCGCATAATCAGGGCAGCCGGTAATGAGGTAACGCTGGGTCTGCGTAATGGACTGTTGCTGGGTTCCTCCTCCTCTCCTCCCCAGAGAGATGGTGGACACTGCAGTGGAAAAGTGGAGAGCTGAGGACAGCGACCGCTTAGTACACCAGGCAGTTACAAAGACTTCTAGGCAGTCTCGTTCACCTGTGGCTAAGCCTCGGAGCTTTGCTAGTGCTTCCTCCGTTCCCAAGACGTCAGCACCGTCTAGGGTAGCGTGAGGAAAGACCCAGCCTTCCTCTTTCGCTTTGAGAAGCTCCGAGAAGTGAGCGTCAGCCCCCCTCTTGAGTCTCCTTCTCTTGCGGGAAAGGGGCTCATCTGAAGGGGAAGAGAGGGAAACGCTAGGGACGGCGTTCCCCCTCAACCGCTGCCAGGAGGGGTTGGGTTGCCTGGCGAGCCATTGGGCAACTTGGCAGCACTACGGAGCCAAGACTTGGGTATCCTTTGGGAGGGATATCTACTGCCCTTCGAGTCAAGGCCACCCCTCACCTCACACCCGGTCCGCCTTCAGACGTATGTCCCTGGTTCTGCCAGGGATGTAGCACTGACACAAGAAGTGCAGACCATGCTGAGCAAAGGAGCTGTGGAGATCGTGCGAGATCAGTCACTGGGTTTCTACAGCCAACTTTTCCTGGTGGAGAAGTCATTGGGGGCCTGGAGACTGGTGATAGATCTCTCTCCTTTGAACTGTTTTGTTCGCCAGACTCGGTTCACGATGGAAACGGCACGCTGAGTGCTCGATTCCATCAGGAAGAATGATTTCTTGCTTTTGGTGGACCTGAAGGATCCGTATTTTCAAATACCCATCCTCCAGTCCTCCAGGAAGTACCTCCACTTTATCCTTTATTCTTGACGGGATGGTGTATCAATTCAGGGCACTTTGTTTTGGTCTCTCAACCGCCCCACAGGTGTTCACGCGAGTGTTCACTGGTGTTGGCTTGGGCCCATTATTTGGGATACGTCTGATGAGGTATCTCGACGATTGGCTGGTCCTGGCGAGATCCCACTCACAGTTGCTACAGGACAGAGATAGACTCCTCGACTTCTGCCACGATCTGGGGATCATGGTAAATGTCAGAAGTCAGATCTTGAACCCAAGCAGAGGATAAAGTACCTGGGCATGCTGATCATAGTACGCACGATCTTCCCCACAGACTTCAGAATCGATACAGTAGCAGCACGAGTCTTCCCACAGACTTGCAGATCGACAGTAGCATAGCAGACGAGTCTTCCCCACGCACCGACTTGCAGATCGATACAGTAGCAGCACGAGTCTTCCCCACAGACTTGCAGATCGATACAGTAGCAGCACGAGTCTTCCCCACAGACTTGCAGATCGATACAGTAGCAGCACGAGTCTTCCCCACAGACTTGCAGATCAGCAGGTTCAGGGAGGCAGCCTGTCGGTTCCTGTCACAACAGGAACAGTGAGCTCAGCAGTGGCAAGTCTGATCGGTCACCTGCCGTCAGTAGAGAAGTTAGTCCCTCAAGGGTGTCTTCACCTGCGGTTTCTTCATTGGGCACTAAAGGAGTGCTGGTCACAGGCACGGGATCCACAGTCCTTCCTGGTTCCTCTCACGGAGGAAGTAAGGGAGGACGGCCTGGTGGCTAGACGACAGGAACCTCTTAACCCTTTAACGCCGATTGGACGCATTAAACGTCGATATAAATTGTCTGTTGGGTGCCGATTGGATGTATGGTACGTCTATATTAAAAAAGTTTTTAAAAAATTCGCAGAAAAATAGTTATAGGCCTACTAGGTGAAAACTTTTGAATCACGCACCTTGGGGGATGCTGGGAGCTCACGGATCAAGTCGTTGTTTTATTGTAGTGTCTTACCGAACAATTATACAGCCGTGATTTCCACGAGCGGCAGGAGACTAAATTCAAATTTTGTACATGCAACTTCCCCGGCAGATATATACTTAGCTTATGTCTCTGACGTCCGACAGAAATTCGAATTTCGCGGCACACGCTGCAGGTAGGTCAGGTGACTACCCCCTACCCCTGCCGCTGGGTGGCAGGAATAGGAACCGTTCGTTCTAGAACCAGATTTTCTCTGTCGCGGTAGTGTCAACATATGTTGTTGCTACCTCCTGACTTGATTTTCGTTTTTCATCGCCATCGATCTTCTGGGCTGTCTTTTGCAGGGAAGTACTCGGGTCTTTGTTCGGCATTCGCTTTTATTAACTTTTTTAATGAATTTGGCTTCGAAAATTTCGAAGAATATATGACGTGTAACTACCGAAATTTTCGGTAGACACTCACATAGTTTGCAAGAAAGGGAAATATTAATATTTATTCATTAATATGTGTAATAAGTGTTAGAATTGATTGAGGAATATACTGACTTCCTACTTTAGGGAGTCAGTAAAGCATGTAACTAGATACGTTTCTTTTAAAAGTTTTTTAGAAACTCGTACTAACGAGCAATTAGAGTATTAACAGTACTAGTAGTGTTGCATCCTCATCACCTTCTTACTTCGCAGAAACTTCAAATTCATAATTGCAATTTGAAGACAAGGATTGTGGCTCAAAATGCGAGCTATTGAAAGGTAAGAAGTGATTACTAGTGTTCCCCATTGCAGTGGAGGGTGCGTCTGATCGGCTCTGTCTCGCTCCCAGGCCTAGACCCTCTTTCAAGATCCCAAGCCCAGGGGAGAAGGAATGTCGAAAGCCGTAAGGGGGTTTCAGAGAATCCCCACCGGTCAGGCGTCCCCTCGGCAGGTTCTGTAGAGCGTCCCAGACTGCCAAAGGATAGCCATTGAAAAGGCATCCTTAAAAAAAGTGCGTCTCTTCATCTTGCATCCGAAAAGACGAAGAAGTATATGTTTTTGATGATCTAGCGCGTTCTGAAAACTAAGAGAACACTGAGCAAGAGCCAGCCAGGAACTTAGGAAGCCGCGTTCCAGCAAGCTAGCGTGAGCCACGTTCCAACAGCCAGCAGCGAGCCGCGTTCCAGAAAACAGACTAGCGCGAGCGCGTTCCTACAACCAAAACGCGAGCCGCGTTCTAGCAACTGAGCGCGAGCCGCGTTCTAGAAAATTTCTTCTTGGCGCAAGGCGCCTTCAAAGAGACGAAGCGCCAGCCTGGCGCAAATTGCAACAGAAAAACAGACGGCTAGAGCAAGGAGCCTTATAGTACAGTGGCAATCAGAACGATCCTTCCATTGACGTTTCCGGGCAAGAGGCTCTTTCTAAAAGGGGTCTAGTAGGCGCTCGGAACTATCAGGGCGCACGGGGACCTTCCACACAAGCGACGAACGTTCCAGGAGCGAGTCTCCTTTCTAGCGTGCGGAACATTCCAGGCGCGCGGAACTATCCAGGCGCTAGGCGCAAGGAGCCAGGCGCCAGAATATTCCAAATCTTCTTAAGAGAGAGAGGTCAGTCGCGAGGCTCCTCTTTGAGTAATGCGGACACACTCTTCATTCATGCTCTTCCCTCGTTATGAAGAGGCAAGCGCTTTGGGAGTTTTTCTTATAAGAATCTCATCGACGTTTGGGTATGATGGCGGATTGGAAATATCTACTTCCTTCCGTAAACCCTACAGACGAACAGGAATTCTGTCTCTTCCGCGATTTATGAGGAAATCACGAAGATTTAAAGAGTTCCTGGATTAACTTCCTTCCTTAAGGAGATATATATACTCATTCTATCATTCTATTAACGAAAAGAACGAAGACAGTAAAAATTTTTCCTTTATCTGCCTCGGCAGGGAAAGAAGGTAGTAGAGTATCTGCTGCATGAGAATACGATACGGCAAATCACACATACCGTAGTTACTTCTTTGTAGAGCAACTCAATTATCAGTATCCTTCCAGGAATTTCCTAGGAAGGACTACGCTTAAAGGGATTGTTAAGACAAACACCTACTTAGCTTCTAGATTTATCGAAGTCTTGTTTCGCTTAAATATGCATTAATAAGAACTTCTGAAGTTCGATAATAATTTTATAAGATTCCTTTATTTAATGGAGTAGCTGGCAACTCTGGAAGAGTAAGGCCAGACGGCTAACGGAGACTGCTATCGCGCCTTAGAGACCAACGCAGTAACATGTAGGTGTCGGTTCATGAGTGGTTGGTTACATGTCTCTCTCCTGCGGGATGGAATAACTAACCGTGTCTCTCCCCTACAATCGCGGTTTTAGCCTCGGATTGAGGGGATAGTTAAGCAAACATAAATAAAATATTGTCTGCCTTTTGCTAAGAAGCTTTCAATAAGAAAGATATTACAACCTTTCAATGCTGTTTACCGTAGGTAACATTATTAAAGGATTCTAACGCAGCGGAACTCTATATTATATGAGGCTCTCATGCTTACGAAAGCATGGCTTATTAGAGTACATGCTTAGTGAGAGATGAATGTAGTAGAAGAGAATTCACTTTAAGACTACGGTATGGTCAAGTCTTATGCGCATACCGAGGTTAACTACAGAATTCCTAGTATCCTTACAAAGGTTTCCTAGATTAATGCTGTTTACCACAATGTGACAGTATTATAAAGGAGTCTAATACGGCAGAGCACGAAATAATATAAATTCTCTCATCCTTTCGAGAAACGCACACAACCTTTTTAGAATCGGATATTGCTCAAGAGAAGATGGTGAGTCGGATGGGAAACATTCTCTTAGTGGCAGAAGTTGTTTCCCTGAATGGACTATACTACGTATATAAAGTTTTTTCCTACTAAGACGGAATTAACACGTGAAGGATGTCGGGTACCATAAGGGCACAGATGTTCTGGCACATAACCTTAAAAGAACTAGAAGGAAGCGCCAGCCTGGCGCAAATTGCGCCAGAAGCGCCAGCCTGGCGCAATGCGCCAGAAGTACCATCCAAGATATTTTCTCGTTTTAGCGAGTTATTAACCTAAGATCCAGTAGTGGTTGTTTGGTGTTTGCTTCTCACCTCGGTGGTCGCGGGTTCGATTCTGGCCATTCCATTGAGGAGTGAGAGATGTGGATTTCTGGTGATAGAAGTTCACTCTCGACGTGGTTCGGAAGTCACGTAAAAACACCATACAAACAAACAAACAAACCAGTAGCCTCTCTGGAGGCTCGGTAACGGCAAGATTCGTTCCTGATTTCGTTACCCATTTAATCGGAAAGGGGTCGCTTACAAGGAATGATGAAATGATTTTTTTTAATCACTTAGGCCAATTCCACGACTCTCTCATATCGCAAAGAGCATCGAGAATCTCTTTTTTCGCCCCTGTTCGCGTTAACAAAAGAGAACCTATTTGGGAACAGACACGGAACGTAACGATCCTTAAAGGTTCGATGCAAGATTTTGCATGTCCGTGAGAACCTTCTCGATCGAAGATAATAACTGTTAACGTATGTCTAACATTTATTGAAAAGAGTTTTGAGAACCTGCGGAAAGTCTTCATAGATCTCTTCGCAAGGTAGAAGACGAAACAGGCTTCCTATAGATGCTTTCCTCGAACCAAGAGAGGTGCAATATACGACATCTTTAATTTAAAGAAGGGGAATAAACTTTAGTCTTTTTTTCCCCTTAGTTATAAATTCTTAACGCATATTAAGATAAATGGGCGTCAAAGGAAGAGAGGATGAATGCCTCATTTTGGCCTTAGAGAGGTTGGATTCACAGAAGTCACGTTCTTCTCACAGCATGTTTCGTAAGGCTTTTCCAAGAGTATCTGGATATTCTATCAGAATCTATATAAATAGAACCTGAAAAACCTCTCCACTCTGAGTCTTTCCACGTGCAGACTGACCAGAAGTGGACATGAATGAGAGGATTTTTCAAGGTAAATGACAATAGTCATGGCTAAGACATAGAATTGCTGCAGATCGTGCTAGATGGAATGAGGAAACTGTCCTCTCTGATACCTCTGTGAACCACATAGCGAGGTTTTTCTTCACTTTCAGAGGGAAGAATCACCTAATGTATATATCTGCTATCAAAGAACGCAGTAAAAGGCTATACTCTGTCTCTACAAGGGAATTAGAGATAACAGAGGATTAAGATCTTCGGGATCTATACGATACCGCAATACGACAAGAGTAGGATATCCATGTACTTCGAATGGAATTTTTTTTTTTTGTGCGCCACAGATTCCGTGTTCCGACAAATGGAACTGTCCTCATCAAACTTCTTTGAGGAAGTTTATGAAGGAATTCTTTGTTTCTCTTAGCCCTAAACGACCAAGAAGACAAGTGAATTTTTTGTGCATTGGAATCTCGCATCAGATTCAATGGAGACTCGGCAATGGGTTCTTGCCAGCATAGTATGTCTGGCAAAAGAACTAAATCCCTCTATTCCTGACGCAACGCTTTCAGATAGAAGTTTAGTTGCCCAGGCAGGGTACTTACATTTTCATCTACAGAAGAAGAGATGGTTTAAACGTTTGCCTACAGAGTCTTCGGGGTGCGATGAGGGCTCAAAATGCTTCCCAGAAGGTATTCAGAAGAATACAATAAGAGCTAGAAATCAGGGTTCCGCCCAATTTCAGCTCAGTCTCTCCTTCGACTTCCAGACTCCTTCCCTTCCTTCGGGCAAGGATAGGGAAGATTCTGCAACAAGCAACCCTCATCAACAGGTAAGAAGAGATCTCGTTAGCAAAAGAAGTGTTTCACGAAGGATCCTCCTCGGAGGAAGACTCTTCTCTCTCGTATTGTTAGATATCCCTGTCGTCTACTGGGTGTAGCTGACTAAAATCACCTCCCCTTGCCAGGGGCCAAAAGCTCAAAGGGGAAGAATTTCTTCCACCCTTCTCCAGTCTCCTGATAAACTATGTGGTTGTTCAGGACTCTCGGACAATGTAGCGCCAAATGCCAATACAGGCGAAAAACGCCAGAGGCGGACAGTTCCAAGGAACTCTGTCATGGCCGGATACTGAGAAGGAGCGGGCCTCCAACCTGGCGCAAATGCGCCAGAGGCGAACAAATCGGACAGATATAAGAGTGTCCGATGTGGACATCGCCAGACAGCCTAGACACTCTTCCAAGCTCGAAGCTCCAGCAAGTGTGGAGGGAGCCAAGCCAGGCGCGAGGCGCCAGCCAGGCTCTAGGAGCCAGCCAGGCTCTAGGAGCCAGCCAGGCTCTAGGAGCCAGCCAGGCTCTAGAAGCCAGCCAGGCTCTAGAAGCCAGCCAGGCGCCATCCAGTAAAGAGAAACCTAAAGCTCTGTCATGTAAGAGGGCTAGTCCCCATTGATATGATACAGGTAAGGCTCTGCCATGTAAGTGGGTCAGCCCCCATTGGCACGATCCGAGAAGGCTCTGTCGTGTAAGCGGGCCTAGCCCCCATGACTGATCCAGAAGGGTTGTCAGTCATAGGTCCCTACCTCGCTGAAACTCTTGAGGCATGCAGACTCATAGACAGTAATCATGAAGTCTTCTGCAAGCTCCAGGCGCAAGGCGCCAGCCAGACGCAAGGCTCCAGCCAGGCGCGAGGCGCTAGCCAGGAGGGAGGAGCCAATCAGGCGCCAGCCAGGCGCAAGGCTCCAGCCAGGCTCTAGGCGCCATTCAGGCGCAAGGCTCCAGCCAGGCGCGAGGCGCTAGCCAGGCTCCAGGCTTCACCCAGAAGAGATCTATATCAAAGAATGCCCTGGCCTCTTTGAGACAATGTGATCTCCTAAGCACTTGACAAGTGCATTGATGATTCCTTCAAACAGCTGAGAATTAAAAGCGCATGAAGTGCGAGCTTTTCTGTATTCTTGTTCTTTCCTTAACAAATATGTCATAAGGACATATTAGCTGTCACATAGTGGGGAGATGCAACTCTGTGTTGACTTCCCATATCCGAAGGATGTCAAGATAACCTACGAGAGATCCTTCTCTCTTGGTTGATACGTGTCTGCGATACATTGCTGGGATAGGGAGCCGATACTGATCCTTAACTAGTGAGTTAAATTTTAGTTAACGTCGTGTTTTTTCTTTGGGTTGTTTGAAAGGAGTTTGGGGATAACTCTTTTCTTTCACTTAGCATAACCCTCGTGTTAGGATCAGGTGATCGGGATCGGTGTTGTGCTCCTTAATTATGCCACTAGGCATAGCATATTGTCATGTAAGAGGCTCTGTCGAGTAAATGGATAAGACCCCATCGACAGACCCACAAGAACTCTTAGCCATAGGTCACATCCTCTCTGAGGCTCTTGAGGCGAAGCAGATTCCTAGGCATTAGCCATGGAATCTTCCGCCTGAACAAGTAGGAACCAAGGTTTTATTTATTTATTACCTACAACGTATGTTTGTTTACCTGTCTATTCAGTAAATAGTTGTCTCTTACCCACCACCAAGGAGGGTGTCAATCAGCTAGTATATATCTGCCGGGAAGTTGCATGTACAAAAATGATATTGTTAGAATACAATAAAGTTTTGTACATACTTACGCGGCAGATATATACGATGAATGGCCCACCCAGCCTCCCCTCAGGAGACAGGTGGAAGAGAAAATCTTAGAACGGGAACGGTTTCCTATTCCTGCCACCAGCGGCAGGGGGGCGGGGGGTAGATCACCTGACCTACCTGCAGCGTGTGCCGCGAAATTCGAATTTCTGTCGGACGTCAGAGACATAAGCTAAGTATATATCTGCCGGGTAAGTATGTACAAAACTTTATTGTATTCTAACAATATCATTTTAGCGCATAGGCGTCGCCAACACTGGTGGTGATGACGTCATCTCCCTCCACTCGCGGGAGAATCAGGTACAACTGTCCCAGGTGGAATCCAATTTTTTCCTTTTCCTGCCGGCGTCCGGTGAACATCGGTGGTCGGTGCGGTTGGATGACTTTGCTTCGCTTTTTTCTAGTGGATTGATCTTCGGAATTGGTGAAGTACTCTTTTTTGGCGTGTTGTTTATTTGAATACTATTTAGGCGTTGCCATGTCGGATTCTAGTCCGTCGGGAGTTAGGTTTTGCATCTCAGGATGTAAAGCTAGGCTATCCAAATTAGATTATGATTCTCACACTAAATGTGTTAAGTGTAGGGGACAGGTTTGTTCAGCAGATCGAACATGTAATGAGTGTAGTGATTGGACTGATTCTCAATGGAAGTTTTTTAGTTCATACTCGGAGAAATTAGCGAAAGACAGAATTAGGAAAGCAGCGCTTAGGGAAAGAAAGCTTAGCTCTGCTTCTTCTTGCGATGCATCTGTTCCTTCTGTTTCTCCTCAAATTGTTATCTCTTCTTTAACTACACCTCCTATTCCTCCTACTAATCCCACTTCTCCGGCTTCCCGTGTAGTTTCTTCCGACACCATTGCCAGTCTTGAATCGAGGTTAGATCAGAAATTTTCGGTACTAGCGGATACGGTTATGCAACTTGGTAATTCGGTTAAGACTTTTTTGGAGAAAGCGGTTTCAGGTAAGAGTGTAGTTGAGGGTGCGTCTGTCTGTCCTGACACGTCTCCTAGACAAAGGTCACTGTCCAGCTACCCCCGCACCGGGGAGAAGACTATATCGGTTAAGTTCCCAAGGGAGGTCGATCGGGAGTTGCCCACAGACAGGCGCCTCTCTTGTTGAACCAACCTGCTGGCGCCTCAACAGGGAACTCAGTTAAGCACTGGAAAGGTGTTGCGGTTAGACGCCTTTCGATTCTGATTCACATTGCGATTCGTCTACGATCGCGCGGCCGCCCGTTGGCGAGATTCGCACGCGTCGCGTCCCTTACAAGAGGCGTCAGGTGCCGATTTTTTTGCCTCCTCCAGTCAAGCGGTATAAGGAGCCTGAGAGTAGTGTTGCGCCGCGGCCGTTAGCGGCTCGTTTTTCGCCTCAATCTGTTCCTTTTTCGGCTCCATCGACTAGTAGAGATTGTGGTAGAGCTGTAGCTAGCCATTCTAAAGGGTGTTTTCATTAGGCGCTTTCCTCGTCTGTTACACTCGGATGCGCCTGTTTCGCCTCGAATTTCGGCGGCTCCGGGCGAGGCGCAAGTAGTTATTTCGCCTCCTGCTGAACATTTAGGCTCTGCCAAGCCTCAGTTAACTGTTTTTGATTCGTCTCTGGCGCCTTTGCGCAAGCAGTTAGAGATGTTAACCAACTGGATGAATGAGTCCAAGGGTGGTTCGAAACCTTCAGATCCGGTTGTAGTTCCGTCTACTTCTTCGGCGGTATCGGAGAATGAAGAAGAAGTAGAGGAGGGGAGGATTCTCATCACCTCTCGTGTTATTCACGTCTCCTTAGATTTCTTCTGGTATCTTATCCAGATTATTTGAGAAAGCGGCTCCGCACTCCCCAACTTCGACTTTTTGATGAGGAGGGAAAACTTCAGACCCTCTCCTCCCAAAACTTGTTCTATCTAAAGCGGTTAGACATTCGTTGAAAGAGACGGAGAAATGGATGTCTATGAAAAGAGACTTAGGTAAGGCGCTGTTTGCTTACCCTCCCTCTAAGTTGCTTCGTAAGAGGTATAGGTTTTATGTAACTGGGGAAGCTCCTTCTCTGGGAGTTTCTGCCTCCTCCCAGGGAGACTTCTCCAGTTTAATCGACTCCTCTAGAAGATCTGCTTTCGCCGCAGCGAAAGTTTTCTTTACAGCGCCTGAGTTGGACCACGTTGTAAAGAACCAATTTAAACTTTTGGAAGTATTTAGCTTCCTTGATTGGACTATTGGCGCTTTAGCGGCCAAGATCGAAGACTGTCCTTCTCTTTTACAGGATTTAGCGGAGGATTGGATTGGTGTTCTATCCTGTGCAGACAAATCCATTAGGGATGGATGTGATGAGTTGGCTTCGCTCATCGCCTTTGGTACCCTTAAGAAAAGGCAACTTTGGTTGCTCCTTTGCTCTAAAGGGGTTCTTCCCAACAGAAGTCTGCTCTCTTGTTTGCTCCTATTGTGAAAGATAACCTCTTTCCAGACGATGTAGTGCTGTCAATTTCGTCGGCACTAGATAAGAAATCTACTTCGGATTTGCTGGCACAGTCTACTAAGAGACCTAAAGCTCCTTTGGAGACTGTTCCTTCTGTTTCCCCTCTGGCCCAAGCGCCTTTTTGAGGGAGAAAACCCAAGCGCTTCTTTCGGCCGAAGTCGAATTTGCGACCTCAGTCAAAGACCTCGGCCAAGGTTAACAAACCTTCCAAATGAAAGCTCGGTTCTTCATGCACCAGTGGGAGGCAGGCTGGCTCTGTTTTGGGAGGAATGGGAAAACAGAGGAGCAGAAGCCTGGGTAGTGCAAGTACTCAAGTTTGGCTACCGTATTCCTCTCATTTCACCTCCCTCGCTCTCACCTGTGCCAATTCCATTCCAGGCATACTCTCCGGCTCAGACAAATTTCTGGCGCTAGCCGCGGAAGTGGAAAGCGACTCATTCTCAAAGAAGCTATAGAACAGATAGAAGGGGAATTTCCTCCAGGCTTTTACAATCGCCTTTTTGTAGTTCCCAAGTCATCGGGGCTGGAGGCCGGTTTTGGATGTGAGCGCCCTGAACTTGCATGTCCAGAAAACAAAATTTCATATGGAGACCACTCGGTCAGTTCTGGAGTCCATCAGACAGGGGATTGGATGGTTTCTCTGGACATGCAAGACGCTTATTTTCACATTCCGATTCATCGACGAATCGTCGGAAGTTACCTGAGGTTCATGTTCGAAGGCAAGGTGTTTCAGTTTCGGGCGCTTTGCTTCGGACTGGCGACCGCTCCTCAAGTTTTCACCAGGGTTCTATCCCCGATAGGAAGCTGGCTGCACATATTAGGAGTAAGAATCTCCCTCTATCTGGATGATTGGCTTCTTCGGTCGGAATCAGAGAGTCGGTGCATGAAGGACCTTGGAACTATCTGGATCTTGCCGAAAGTTAGGAATTTCTGGTCAACAAACAGAAGTCCCAGTTGGTTCCATCTCAGAGCATCCTTTATTTGGGGATGACTCTGAATTAGCTCAAGTTTTTTCGGGCTTTTCTGTCCCTGAAGAGGGTCAGGCTGTCTGGAGACAGTTTCAGAAGTTCTTGACAAAAAAGGTAAGTTCTGCATCAGTGGATGAGGCTCCTGGCAAATTGACGTCAGTGGAGATTTGTGACGTTGGAGATGCACATAGACCGCTGCAGTTTTTTCTGAGGCCTCTTGGTGCAGGAAGACGCAACCGGACTCGATTACCTTTCCTGTCACAGACCAAATAAAAGAGGACCTAAGGTGGTGGCTGTCTCGGGCAAGATTGGAAGAAGGGTTAGATTTACGACCCATCCTCCCGAACCTACAGTTCTTTTCCGACGCATCGGACACAAGGTTGGGGAGCCCGCTGTGGAAATCAATGTGCTTCAGGAGCTTGGTCGGAGAAGGAGAAGAAGTTCCTTCCATAAATGTAAAGGAAACTTTTAGCAATTTTCCTGGGGCTCAGACAGTTTTTGGAACTTAGTAGAAGGTCAGTAGTGGCAGTTACATTCCGGACAACTCCCACGGCTCTCTGGTACGTGCGGAAACGGGGGGACTCAGTCTTTCTCTCTGTACGAAGTGGCCAAGGATCTCCTCCTGTGGATAAACGAAGCGAATGTTCAGCTAGTCCCGAGATTTGTTCCGGGTAAGATGAACGTCCTGGCGGACGAGCTAAGCCGTCAACAGCAAGTGTTACCTCTGGAGTGGACTTTGGACGACAAAATTTCAGAAACTTTGGCGCCTTTGGGACGACCGTCCATAGACCTGTTCGCGACTTCAAGGAACAACCGTCTTCCTCTCTTTTGTTCTCCAGTTCCAAGATCCTCTAGCTTGGTCGGTGACGCAATGCTGTTGGATTGGTCGGGGCTGGAAGCTTATGCATTCCCTCCGTTCGGTCTAATAAGAGAGGTGCTGAACAAGTTCATGTCGCACAGCAATGTAACACTGACGTTAATCGCTCCCTTTTGGCCCAGGAAAGAGTGGTTCCCGGACCTCCTCCAGTTGTTAGTAGACTTCCCCAGGCTTCTTCCTCCAGAGAAGTGGCTTCTCAAACAACCTCGCTTCAAAAGGTTCCACCAAAACCTGTCCACTCTAGCTCTGACAGGGTTCAGACTGTCCGGAATCTTGTCAGAGCGAAAGGGTTTTCAAGAAGAGCTGCAGAAGCTATCGCTCGTTGTAGGAGAGTCTTCTAACAAACTCTATCAAGGGAAGTGGAAAATCTTCAGAGTAGTGTAGAGGTGCTAAAGTCTCTACTTCTGCGACCTCTTTAACGGAGATAGCAGATTTTCTTATATTTCTTAGGGAGTCTAAGAAACTGGCTCCTTCTACAATCAGAGGATATAGAGCCATGCTTTCTTTGGTTTTTCGACATCTGGGTTTGGATATTTCCTCCAATTCAGATCTGTTGGACCTCATTAGGTCTTTCGAAACCACTAAGCTCCCTCAGGATTCAGTGGCTTGGAACTTAGATGTGGTGCTTAAGTTCCTCATGGGGCCACCGTTTGAGCCTTTGAAGTTGGCTTCACTCAGGAACTTGACTAAAAAGACACTTTTTCTTATTGCACTAGCTTCTGCAAAGCGTGTCAGCGAATTGCATGCTTTAGACAAAAGAGTCGGTTTCTCTCAAGGCAATGCTGTGTTTTCGGTATCTTTGACCTTTCTAGCCAAAAACGAGAATCCGTCTAGTCCTTGGCCGAGGAGTTTTGTGGTTAGGAACTTATCTGATTTGGTTGGACATGAGGAGGAAGAAAGGCTCTTATGTCCAGTCAGGGCAATTAAGCAGTATCTTCTTGCCACTAAGGAGGTTAGAGGCCAATCTTCTAAGCTTTGGACCTCGGTTCAAAATCCCTCTCGTCCTCTTTCTAAGAATGCTATATCGTTCTTTATTAGAGAGCTTATCAGGGAAGCTCACTCGCAGTCCGAGAACGACAATCTTTCCGTTCTGAGAGTTAAAGCTCACGAGGTTAGAGCAGTGGCAACTTCTTTAGCATTTAGAAAAAATTTATCTTTAGCTTCGATTCTTCAGAGTACGTTCTGGAGATCGAATTCGGTTTTGCGAGCCATTATCTCAAAGAGATAGAAACGGTTTTCGATTGTAATTGTAAACCGTTAGGTCCGGTGGCGGTTTCTGCATGGTGTTGGGAGAAACGGCACAGGGGTCGTCACCTCTATGCTAACTTTTCACCTTGAAATAGGTTGTCGAGTTCAAGGGAAGCTGGGGGTACTAGTACCTGGGATATTATCCAGTCTGTTAGGTCAGATTTTATAATGGTTGGGTATATATGTTTTTAAATCTGGTGTTGGTGACAAATGTTTTGTATGATTGAATTGCTGGTCTTGCCCAGGGCAAGGGCAATCTTTGTTATTACTATCCTCCGTCAGTCAGCCTTGACTCGCTTGAACTACGGAAGGATTCCACTCCTGTAGAGGCTAACTTTGGTCAAATTCCAATTCCTCTACAATAGTAAGAAGAGCACCGACCAGAGGCAGTAACAGTCTGCTGTAGCTCTCCTACAAGGTAAGGTACAACAGACACCTCGAGTGTTTACTGGTATTGTAATAAATGTAACCCATTTAGAAATACTAGTGGTCCACTGAATCCCACCTTCCCATAAATGTGTAATCAGCTGGATAATTGTTCGGTAAGACACTACAATAAAAATGAAATTTTCATTAGTAAAATGAAGTTTTATTGTATACTTACCAAACAATTATGATTATACCCACCCTCCTCCCCTTAGGTGGACGGACGGGCAGAAAGAATTGGATTCACCTGGGCAGTTGTACCTGGTTCTCCCGCGAGTGGAGGGAGATGACATCATCACCACCAGTGTTGGCGACGCCTACGTGCTAAATTTGAATTTAGTCTCCTGCCGCTCGTGGAAATCACGGCTGTATAATTGTTCGGTAAGTATACAATAAAACTCATTTTACTAATGAAAATTTCATTTTTGTTTACAATCGTTACCCAGGCGCCCAAGCGCGAATTTCTTTCTTCTCGCACTAAAAAGTATCAGCGACACATCTCAGAAATTATTTCGTCACTTTGACATAATTTTTGCACCATTTTATATTAGCCGTTACATGGAGTATTATATATGAAAATGTGCACAAATTCCAGTAGAATCAACTAAAAACAAACTCATGATTGTAGGGCGTTTATCAGTTTTGAAATATTTTTATATAATAACGATAAGTGCCAAAATTTCAACCTTCGGTCACTTTGACTCTACCAAAATGGTAGAAAAATGCAATTGTAAGCTAAAAACTCTTATATTCTAGTAATATTCAATCATTTCCCTTCATTTTGCAACAAATTGGAAGTCTCTAGCACAATATATTGATTTATGGTGAATTTATGAAAAAATCTTTTTCCTTACATCCGCGCGGTAACTTCCTAAAAAATCATACATTTTTTCGTCTGATTGTCGTAATGTTTTCACCATTTTAAATTGGCCGTTACATAAAGTTTTATATATGGAAATGTGCGCAATTTCATGTAGAATACAACTAAAAACAACCCATGTTTGTAGCTGTTATCAGTTTTAAAATATTTTCATATAAATAATGATGTGCCAAAATATCAACCTTCGGTCAACTTTGACTCGACCGAAATGGTAAAAAAACGCAATTGTAAGCTAAAACTCTTACATTCTAGTAATATTCAATCATTTATGTACCTTTATTTTGCAACCAATTGGAAGTCTCTAGCACAATATTTCGATTTATGGTGAATTTATGAAAAAAAACAATTTTCCACACGTCCGCGCAGTAACTCTTCCGAAAAAAATCAAAAATTTTTTCGTCCGATTGTCGTAATGTTTGCACCATTTTAAATTAGCTGTTACATAAAGTTTTATATATAAAAATGTGCACAGTTTCATGTAGAATACAACAAAAAACAACCCATGGTTGTAGCTTTTATGAGTTTTGAAATATTTTCATATAAATAACGAGAAGTGCCAAAATTTCAACCTTCGGTCAACTTTGACTCGACCGAAGTGGTCGAAGAACGCAACTGTAGGCTAAAACTATTGCATTCTAGTAATATTGAATCATTTACCTTTATTTTGCAACAAATTGGAAGTCTCTAGCACAATATTTCGATTTATTTTTTCGGTAACTCTTCCAAAAAAATAATAATTTTTTTCGTCCGATTATCGTAATGTTTGCACCATTTTAAATTAGCCGTTACCGTTACACAAAATTTTATATATGAAAATGTGTGCAATTTCTGGTAGAATACAACATAAAACAACCTATGGTTGTAGCTTTTATCAGTTTTGAAATATTTTCATATAAATAACAATAAATAGAAAAAATTTGTCCTTTGGTCAACTTTAACTCGACCGAAATGGTTAAAAACTGTAATTGTAAGCTACAACACTTACAGTCTAGTAATATTCAATCAATTACCTTCATTTTACAACAAACGGGAAGTCTAGCACAATATTTTGATTTATGGTGAATTTTTGAAAACTGCTTTTTTTACGTCTGCGCTTTTACTAATTCATGCATCATTTTGTGATAATATTTTCTGTGTTGCCTTGATCGTTTTACAATGTGTTATATGCCAAAATGATCACAATTTAGTGTACAATACAACGAAAAAAAATTAACTTGTTAGCTCTAACCGTTTTGCTCACAGCATGATTTGTATACAA
>NC_087222.1:27192377-27213473 GCF_015104395.2 Macrobrachium nipponense
TTGTATACAAATCATGCTTGAGCAAAACGGTTAAAGCTAACAAGTTAATTTTTTTTTTTTTTTTGTATTGTACACTAAATTGTGATCATTTTGGTATATAACACATTGTAAAACGATCAAGGCAACACAGAGAAAATATTATCACAAAATGATGCATGAATTAGTAACGCGCAGACGTAAAAAGAGCAGTTTTCAAAAATTCACCATAATCAAAATATTGTGCTAGAGACTTCCCGTTTGTTGTAAAATGAAGGTAATTGATTGAATATTACTAGACTGTAAGTGTTGTAGCTTACAATTACAGTTTTTAACCATTTCGGTCGAGTTAAAGTTGACCAAAGGACAAATTTTTTCTATTTATCATTATTTATTTGAAAATATTTCAAAACTGATAAAAGCTACAACCATAGGTTGTTTTTTGTTGTATTCTACAAGAAATTGCACACATTTTCATATATAAAATTTTGTGTAACGGCTAATTTAAAATGGTGCAAACATTACAATAATCGGACGAAAAAAATTATTATTTTTTTTTCGGCAAAAGTTACCGAAAAAATAAATCGAAATATTTGTGCTAGAGACTTCCAATTTGTTGCAAAATAAAGGTAAATGATTCAATATTACTAGAATGCAATAGTTTTAGCTTACAGTTGCGTTCTTCGACCATTTCGGTCGAGTCAAAGTTGACCGAAGGTTGAAATTTTGGCACTTCTCGTTATTTATATGAAAATATTTCAAAACTCATAAAAGCTACAACCATGGGTTGTTTTTTGTTGTATTCTACATGAAATTGTGCACATTTTTATATATAAAACTTTATGTAACAGCTAATTTAAAATGGTGCAAACATTACGACAATCGGACGAAAAAATTTTAGATTTTTTCGGAAGTTACTGTGCGGACGTAAGGAAATTGTTTTTTTTTCATAAATTCACCATAAATCGAAATATTGTGCTAGAGACTTCCAATTGGTTGCAAAATAAAGGTACATAAATGATTGAATATTACTAGAATGTAAGAGTTTTAGCTTACAATTGCGTTTTTTTACCATTTCGGTCGAGTCAAAGTTGACCGAAGGTTGATATTTTGGCACATCATTATTTATATGAAAATATTTTAAAACTGATAAAAGCTACAACCATGGGTTGTTTTTAGTTGTATTCTACATGAAATTGCGCACATTTCCATATATAAAACTTTATGTAACGGCCAATTTAAAATGGTGAAAACATTACGACAATCAGACAAAAAAATTTATGATTTTTTCAGAAGGTACGGCGCGGATGTAAGGAAAAAGATTTTTTCATAAATTCACCATAAATCAATATATTGTGATAGAGACTTCCAGTTGTTGCAAATGAGGTAAATGATTGAATATTACTAGAATATAAGAGTTTTTAGCTTACAATTGCGTTTTTCTACCATTTTGGTAGAGTCAAAGTTGACTGAAGGTTGAAATTTTGGCACTTATCGTTATTTATATAAAAATATTTCAAAACTGATAAACGCTACAATCATGAGTTGTTTTTAGTTGTATTCTACATGGAATTGTGCACATTTTCATATATAATACTCCATGTAACGGCTAATATAAAATGGTGCAAAAATTATGTCAAAGTGACGAAATAATTTCTGAGATGTGTCGCTGATACTTTTTAGTGCGAGAAGAAAGAAATTCGCGCTTGGGCGCCTGGGTAACAATTGTAAACAAAAAATGAAATTTTCATTAGTAAAATGAAATTTTATTGTATACTTACCGAACAATTATACAGCCGTGATTTCCACGAGCGGCAGGAGACTAAATTCAAATTTAGCGCGTAGGCGTCGCCAACACTGGTGGTGATGACGTCATCTCCCTCCACTCGCGGGAGAACCAGGTACAACTGCCCAGGTGAATCCAATTCTTTCTGCCCGTCCGTCCACCTAAGGGGAGGAGGGTGGGTATAATCATAATTGTTCGGTAAGTATACAATAAAACTTCATTTTACTAATGAAAATTTCATTTTTATGTAGTGTCTTACCGAACAATTATACAGCTGATTACATTTATGGGAAGGTGGAGGGATTCAGTGGACCACTAGTATTTCTAAATGGGTTACATTTATTACAATACCAGTAAACACTCGAGGTGTCTGTTGTACCTTACCTTGTAGGAGAGCTACAGCAGACTGTTACTGCCTCTGGTCGGTGCTCTTCTTACTATTGTAGAGGAATTGGAATTTGACCAAAGTTAGCCTCTACAGGAGTGGAATCCTTCCGTAGTTCAAGCGAGTCAAGGCTGACTGACGGAGGATAGTAATAACAAAGATTGCCCTTGCCCTGGGCTAAGACCAGCAATTCAATCATATAAAACATTTGTCACCAACACCAGATTAAAAACATATATACCCAACCCATTATAAAATCTGACCTAACAGACTGGTGAGTATCCCAGGTACTCAGTACCCCCAGCTTCCCTTGAACTCGACAACCTATTTCAAGGTGAAAAGTTAGCATAGAGGTGACGACCCCTGTGCCGTTTCTCCCAACACCATGCCAGAAACCGCCACTGACCTAACGTTCTACAATTCTCGAAAACCGTTTCTATCTCTTTGAGATAATGGCTCGCAAAAACCGAATTCGATCTCCAGAACGTACTCTGAAGAATCGAAGCTAAAGATAAATTCTTTCTAAATGCTAAAGAAGTTGCCACTGCTCTAACCTCGTGAGCTTTAACTCTCAGAACGGAAAGATTGTCGTTCTCGGACTGCGAGTGAGCTTCCCTGATAAGCTCTCTAATAAACGAACGAATATAGCATTCTTAGAAAGAGGACGAGAGGGATTTTGAACCGAGGTCCAGAGCTTAGAAGATTGGCCTCTAACCTCCTTAGTGGCAAGAAGATACTGCTTAATTGCCCTGACTGGACATAAGAGCCTTTCTTCCTCCTCATGTCCAACCAAATCAGAATAGTTCCTAACCACAAAACTCCTCGGCCAAGGACTAGACGGATTCTCGTTTTTGGCTAGAAAGGTCAAAGATACCGAAAACACAGCATTGCCTTGAGAGAAACCGACTCTTTTGTCTAAAGCATGCAATTCGCTGACACGCTTTGCAGAAGCTAGTGCAATAAGAAAAAGTCTTTTTAGTCAAGTTCCTGAGTGAAGCCGACTTCAAAGGCTCAAACGGTGGCCGCATGAGGAACTTAAGCACCATATCTAAGTTCCAAGCCACTGAACCCTGAGGGAGCTTAGTGGTTTCGAAAGACCTAATGAGGTCCGACAGATCTGAATTGGAGGAAATATCCAAACCCGAGTCGAAAAACCGAAGAAAGCATGGCTCTATATCCTCTGATCGTAGAAGGAGCCAGTTTCTTAGACTCCCTAAGAAATAGAAGAAAATCTGCTATCTCCGTTAAAGAGGTCGCAGAAGTAGAGACTTTAGCACCTCTACACCACTTTCTGAAGATTTTCCACTTCCCTTGATAGAGTTTGTTAGAAGACTCTCTCCTACAATGAGCGATAGCTTCTGCAGCTCTTCTTGAAAACCCTTTCGCTCTGACAAGATTCCGGACAGTCTGAACCCTGTCAGAGCTAGAGCGGACAGGTTTTGGTGGAACTTTTGAAGTGAGGTTGTTTGAGAAGCCACTTCTCTGGAGGAAGAAGCCTGGGGAAGTCTACTAACAACTGGAGAAGGTCCGGGAACCACTCTTTCCTGGGCCAAAAGGGAGCGATTAACGTCAGTGTTACTGTGCGACATGAACTTGTTCAGCATCTCTCTTATTAGACCGAACGGAGGGAATGCATAAGCTTCCAGCCCCGACCAATCCAACAGCATTGCGTCCACCAACCAAGCTAGAGGATCTGGAACTGGAGAACAAAAGAGAGGAAGACGGTTGTTCCTTGAAGTCGCGAACAGGTCTATGGACGGTCGTCCCCAAAGGCACCAAAGTTTCTGAAATTTTGTCGTCCACAAAGTCCCCTCCAGAGGTAACACTTGCTGTTGACGGCTTAGCTCGTCCGCCAGGACGTTCATCTTTCCCGGAAACAAAATCTCGGGACTAGCTGAACATTCGCTTCATTTGTCCACAGGAGGAGATCCTTGGCCACTTCGTACAGAGAGAAAGACTGAGTCCCCCCGTTTCCGCACATACGAGAGAGCCGTGGAGTTGTCGGAATGTACTGCCACTACCTGACCTTCTACTAAGTTCCGAAACTGTCTGAGCCCCAGGAAAATTGCTAAAAGTTCCTTTACATTTATGTGGAACTACTTCTCCTTCTCCGACCAAGCTCCTGAAGAACGTTGATTTCCCAGCAGGGCTCCCCAACCTGTGTCCGATGCGTCGGAAAAGAACTGTAGGTTCGGGAGGATAGGTCATAAATCTAAACCTTCTTCCAATCTTGCCCGAGACAGCCACCACCTTAGGTCCTCTTTTATTTGGTCTGTGACAGCAAAGGTAATCGAGTCCGGTTGCGTCTTCCTGCACCAAGAGGCTCTCAGAAAAAACTGCAGCAGTCTCATGTGCAGTCTTCCCAACGTCACAAATTTCTCCACTGACGTCAATTTGCCCAGGAGCCTCATCCACTGACTGGCAGAACTTACCTTTTTGTCCAAGAACTCCTGAACTGTCTCCAGACAGCCTTGGACCCTCTTCGGGGTACAGAAAAGCCCGAAAAAAACTTGAGCATTCAGAGTCATCCCCAAATAAAGGATGCTCTGAGATGGAACCAACTGGGACTTCTGTTTGTTGACCAGAATTTCTAACTTTCTGGCAAGATCCAGAGTTTGTTTCCAAGGTCCTTCATGGCACGACTCTCTGATTCCGACCGGAGAAGCCAATCGTCCAGATAGAGGGAGATTCTTACTCCTAATATGTGCAGCCAGTTTCCTATCGGGGATAGAACCCTGGTGAAAACTTGAGGAGCGGTCGCCAGTCCGAAGCAAAGCGCCAGAAACTGAAAACACCTTGCCTTCGAACATGAACCTCAGGTACTTCCGAGATTCGCGATGAATCGGAATGTGAAAATAAGCGTCTTGCATGTCCAGAGAAACCATCCAATCCCCCTGTCTGATGGACTCCAGAACTGACCGAGTGGTCTCCATATGAAATTTTGTTTTCTGGACATGCAAGTTCAGGGCGCTCACATCCAAAACCGGCCTCCAGCCCCTGATGACTTGGGAACTACAAAAAGGTGATTGTAAAAGCCTGGAGGAAATTCCCCTTCTATCTGTTCTATAGCTTCTTTGAGAATGAGCGCTTCCACTTCCGCGGCTGGCGCCAGAAATTTGTCTGAGCCCGGAGAGTATGCCTGGAATGGAATTAGCACAGGTGAGAGCGAGGGAGGTGAAATGAGCGGAATACGGTAGCCAAACTTGAGTACTTGCACTACCCAGGCTTCTGCTCCTCTGTTTTCCCATTCCTCCCAAAACAGAGCCAGCCTGCCTCCCACTGGTGCATGAAGAAACCGAGCTTTCATTTGGAAGGTTTGTTAACCTTGGCCAAGGTCTTTGACTGAGGTCGCAAATTCGACTTCGGCCGAAAGAAGCGCTTGGGTTTTCTCCCTCGAAAAAGGCGCTTGGGCCAGAGAGGAAACAGAAGGAACAGTCTCCAAAGGAGCTTTAGGTCTCTTAGTAGACTGTGCCAGCAAATCCGAAGTAGATTTCTTATCTAGTGCCGACGAAATTGACAGCTACGTTACATCGTCTGGAAAGAGGTTATCTTTCACAAAAGGAGCAAACAAGAGAGCAGACCTTCTGTTGGGAAGTAAACCCCTTTAGAAGCAAAGGAGCACCAAAGTTGCCTTTTCTTAAGGGTACCAAAGGCGATGAGCGAAGCTAAACTCATCACATCCATCCCTAATGGATTTGTCCGCACAGGACAGAACACCAATCCAATCCTCCGCTAAATCCTGTGAAAGAGAAAGGACCAGTTTCTTACGATCTTGGCCGCTAAAGCGCCAATAGTCCAATCAAGGAAGCTAAATACTTCCAAAAGTTTAAATTGGTTCTTTACAACGTGGTCCAACTCAGGCGCTGTAAAGAAAACTTTCGCTGCGGCGAAAGCAGATCTTCTAGAGGAGTCGATTAAACTGGAGAAGTCTCCCTGGGAGGAGGCAGAAACTCCCAGAGAAGGAGCTTCCCCAGTTACATAAAACCTATACCTCTTACGAAGCAAACTTAGAGGGAGGGTAAGCAAACAGCGCCTTACCTAAGTCTCTTTTCATAGACATCCATTTCTCCAGTCTCTTTCAACGAATGTCTAACCGCTTTAGATAGAACAAGTTTTGGGAGGAGAGGGTCTGAAGTTTTCCTCCTCATCAAAAAAGTCGAAGTTGGGGAGCGCGGAGCCGCTTTCTCAAAATAATCTGGATAAGATACCAGAAGAAACCTAAGGAGACGTGAATAACACGAAAGGTGATGTGAATCCTCCTCCTCTACCTCTTCCTCATTCTCCGATACCGCCGAAGAAGTAGACGGGACTACAACCGGATCTGAAGGCTTCGAACCACCCTTGGACTCATTCATCCAGTTGGTTACATCTCTAACTGCTTGCGCAAAGGCGCCAGAGACGAATCAAAACAGTTAACTGAGGCTTGGCAGAGCCTAAATGTTCAGCAGGAGGCGAAATAACTACTTGCGCCTCGCCCGGAGCCGCCGAAATTCGAGGCGAAACAGGCGCATCCGGCGTAACAGACGAGAAAGCGCCTAATGAAACACCCTTAGAACGGCTAGCTACAGCTCTACCACAATCTCTACTAGTCGATGGAGCCGAAAAAGGAACAGATTGAGGCGAAAACGAGCCGTTAACGGCCACGGCGCAACACTACTCTCAGGCTCCTTATACCGCTTGACTGGAGGAGGCAAAAAATCGGCACCTGAACGCCTCTTTAAGGGACGCGAAACGGGCGAATCTCGCCAAGGGCGCCGCGCGATCGGAGACGAATCGCGTGAATCAGTCGAAAGGCGTCTAACCGCAACACCTTTCCAGTGCTTAACTGAGTCCTGTTGAGGCGCAGCAGGTTCAACAAGAGAGGCCTGTCTGTGGGCAACTCCCGATCGACTCCCTTGGACTTCCGGTATGTCTTCTCCCCGGTGCGGGGGAGCTGGACAGTGACCTTTGTCTAGGAGACGTGTCAGGACAGACAGACGCACCCTCAACTACACTTTTACCTGAAACCGCTTTCTCCAAAAAAGTCTTAACCGAATTACCAAGTTGCATAACCGTATCTGCTAGTACCGAAAATTTCTGATCGAACCTCGATTCAAGACTGGCAATGGTGTCGGAAGAAACTACACGGGAAGCCGGAGAAGTGGGATTAGTAGGAGGAATAGGAGGTGTAGTTAAAGGAGACATAACAATTTGAGGAGAAACAGAAGGAACAGATGCATCGCAAGAAGAAGCAGAGCTAAGCTTTCTTTCCCTAAGCGCTGCTTCCTAATTCTGTCTTTCGCTAATTTCTCGAGTATGAACTAAAAAACTTCCATTGAGAATCAGTCCAATCACTACCCCTCATTATATGTTCGATCTGCTGAACAAACCTGTTCCCCTACACTTAACACATTTAGTGTGAGAATCATACTCTAATTTGGATAGCTAGTTTTACATCCTGAGATGCAAAACCTAACTCCCGACGGATTAGAATACGAAATGGCAACGCCTAAATAGTATTCAAATAAACAACAACGCCAAAAAAGAGTACTTCACCAATTCCGAAGATCAAATCCACTAGAAAAAAGCGAAGCAAAGTCATCCAACCGCACCGACCACAATGTTCACCGGACGCCGGCAGGAAAAGAATTGGATTCACCTGGGCAGTTGTACCTGGTTCTCCCGCGAGTGGAGGGAGATGACGTCATCACCGCCAGTGTTGGCGACGCCTACGCGCTAAATTTGAATTTAGTCTCCTGCCGCTCGTGGAAATCACGGCTGTATAATTGTTCGGTAAGACACTACAATAAAACAACGACTTGATCCGTGAGCTCCCAGCATCCCCCAAGACGCGTGATTCAAAAGTTTTCGCCTAGTAGGCCTATAACTATTTTTCTGCTAATTTTTTAAAAACGTTTTTAATATCGACGTACCATACATCCAATCGGCACCCAACAGACAATTTATATCGACGTTTAATACGTCCAATCGGCGTTAAAGGGTTAAGAGGTTCCTGTCGTCTAGCCACCAGGCCGTCCTCCCTTACTTCCTCCGTGAGAGGAACCAGGAAGGACTGTGGATCCCGTGCCTGTGACCAGCACTCCTTTAGTGCCCAATGAAGAGACCGCAGGTGAAGACACCCTTGAGGGACTAACTTCTCTACTGACGGCAGGCGACCGATCACGACTTGCCACTGCTGAGCTCACTGTTCCTGTTGTGACAGGAACCGTCAGGCTGCCTCCCTGAACCTGCTGATCCGCAAGTCTGTGGGGAAGACTCGTGCTGCTACTGTATCGATCAGCATGCCCAGGTACTTTATCCTCTGCTTGGGTTCAAGATCTGACTTCTGACATTTACCCCACGATCCCCCCAGATCATGGCAGAAGTCGAGGAGTCGATCTCTGTCCTGTAGCAACTGTGAGCGGGATCTCGCCAGGACCAGCCAATCGTCGAGATACCTCATCAGACGTATCCCAAATAATGGGCCCAAGCCAACACCAGTGAACACTCGCGTGAACACCTGTGGGGCGGTTGAGAGACCAATACAAAGTGCCTGAATTGGTACACCATCCCGTCAAGAATAAAGGATAAAGTGGAGGTACTTCCTGGAGGACTGGAGGATGGGTATTTGAAAATACGGATCCTTCAGGTCCACCAAAAGCAAGAAATCATTCTTCCTGATGGAATCGAGCACTCAGCGTGCCGTTTCCATCGTGAACGAGTCTGGCGAACAAAACGGTTCAAAGGAGAGAGATCTATCACCGGTCTCCAGGCCCCCGTAGACTTCTCCACAAGGAAAAGTTGGCTGTAGAAACCAGTGACTGATCTCGCACGATCTCCACAGCTCCTTTGCTCAGCATGGTCTGCACTTCTTGTGTCAAGTGCTACGTCCCTGGCAGAACCAGGGACATACGTCTGAAGGCGGACCGGGTGTGAGGTGAGGGGTGGCCTTGACTCGAAGGGCAGTAGATATCCCTCCCAAAGGATACCCAAGTCTTGGCTCCGTAGTGCTGCCAAGTTGCCCAATGGCTCGCCAGGCAACCCAACCCCTCCCGGGGGCAGCAGTTGAGGGGGAACGCTGTCCCTAGCGTTTCCCTCTCTTCCCCTTCAGCTGGCCCCTTTCCCGCAAGAGAAGGAGACTCGAGAGGGGGGCTGACGCTCACTTCTCGGAGCTTCTCAAAGAGAAAGAGGAAGGTTGGGTCTTTCCTCACGCTACTCTCGACGGTGCTGACGTCTGGGAGCAGAGGAAGCACTAGCAAAGCTCCAAGGCTTAGCCGCAGGTGAACGAGACTGCCCAGAAGTCTTCGTAACTGCCTGGTGTACTAAGCAGTCGCTGTCCTCAGCTCTCCACTTTTCCACTGCAGCGTCCACCATCTATCTGGGGAGGAGAGGAGGAGGACCCACCAGCAACGGTCCATTACGCAGACCCAGCATTACCTCATGACCGGCCGCCACTGGTTATGCGAGTCAGGACTGCATTCCTTCTCCTCAAAACCAGGTTGGCCCACAGGTTGGCCATCTTGTGGCGAGGTAGATGGCCCTGCCTCCCCAGACTGGCTGAGTCTTCCCGAACACCAAGTCCTCCTCAGGAAACTATAACTCCCAAAGAGGCTGCAAATCTGGATACCATGAATGACCACAGATCCAGCCAGGAGACAGTCTGGAAAGCTGCTATGGCAGTGGATTCCAGGGCCGATGTCTCTTGCTGCGAGAAATGATATTGTTAGTATACAATAAAGTTTTGTACATACTTACCCGGCAGATATATACTTAGCTATAGTCTCTGACGTCCCGACAGAATTCAAAACTCGCGGCACACGCGACAGGTTAGGTCAGGATGGACCAGCCCACTCCCGCCGCTGGGCGGGTGGCGGGAATAGGAACCATTCCCGTTTTTCTAACCAGAATTTTTTCTCTTCCAACCTGTCTCCTGAGGGGAGCTGGGCGGGTGCCATTAATCGTATATATCTGCCGGGTAAGTATGTACAAGACTTTATTGTATACTAACAATACATTTTGTACATGCAACTTCCCCGGCAGATATATACTTAGCTGATTGACACCCTTGGTGGAGGGCAAGAGACAGTTACATACTAATTATTTTTTAATATAAAAACAGGGAAACAACATACGTTGTAGGTATATTAACAAAAAACAACCTTGGTTCCTACCTGATATGGAAGAAGACTTCATTGATACTGTCTATGAGTCTGCTTGCCATCAGAGTTCCAGAGAGGATGAGACCTGCGACTGATAACCCTTTCGGATCATACCAATGGGGGCTTACCCGCTCACATGAGCAGAGCTTTTCTTGGATCGTACCAATGGGGGCTGACCCACTTACATGGCAGAAACCTTGACCTGTATCATACCAACGGGGGCTAACCCTCTTACATGATAGAGCTTTAGGTATTTAAGACAATACAAGGAGCATAACGACCAATCCCGATCACCTGACCACATGTTAGCACTACGATTTGAAAGGGGTCAACTCCTGCACCCTCTTTCAATCGACCAATAAAATGCACCAAACACCATTAAAAACCCTAACCTAATAAACTAAAAAGGATTGGGTTCAGCTCCCTGTCCCAGCAACGAATCCGCAGATACGTACGCTCCATAGAGTAAAGCACTTGTCGTACATCACTTGAATGTCTCTCAAGTAATGAGATGCAAAGACCGAATTGCATCTCCAAAAGGTTGACTGCCACTAGAGTCTGTATCGACAAGTTCTTGTGGAATGCCAAATAGGTAGCGACTGCTCTTACCTCGTGAGCTTAACTCTAAGGAGGTCCAGTTGTTCTTCTTTACACGCTAAATGGGCTTCCTTGAGTACGTCTCTGATGAAGAAACGCCTGAGCATTTTTAGAGATCTGCCTTCTGGGATCTCTAAACTGAGCACCATAAACTTTCCTTACTCCCCTTTAGTTCGTTCTTCGTTTCTAAAGTAGAACTTAAGGCTTCTCACTGGGCAAAGAGCCCTTTCCCGCTCTGTACCTACAAGCGACGAAAGTCCTTTTACTTCGAATGTTCGAGGCCAAGGTTCGAAGGGTTTTCATTCTTCGCCAAAAACATCGGTTTGAAGGAACAGAACGCCGAGTGTTCCGAAGCCAACATTATGTTCTAAGGCTGTAGTCGCTTACTCTTTTCGCTGAAGCTAGCGCTACCAAGAATAAAGACTTCCTTGTCAGATCTCTGAACGTAGCCTTACAGGGAGGTTCGAATTTTGAGGTCATTAAGTATTTTAGGACCACATCCAAGTTCCAACTAGGTGCTCTAATCCCTCTGTTCTTTGACGTCTCGAAGGATCTTATCAGGTCATGCAAATCTTTGTCTTCCCCAATATTAAGGCCTCTATGCCTGAAGACTGAAGATAGCATACTTTTATAGCCCTTAATTGTAGAGACTACTAAATTACATTTCTCCTTCAAGTAAAGGAGGAAATCAGCTATATCTGTCACAGAGGTACTGGAAGAGGATATCTTCTGAGCTCTACACCATGCGAAACACATCCACTTCGACTGGTAGACTGAATAGTAGATGGTCTTCTAGCTCTTGCGATCGCTTTCCCAACTTCTCGAGAAAAGCCTCTCGTTCTGACAAGTCCTTCGATAGTCTGAAGGCAGTCAGAGCGAGAGCGCGGGAGGTTTTTGTGATACCTGTCGAAGTGGGGTTGTCTGAGAAGATCGCTCCTGTTGGGAGAGATCTCGGAAAGTCTACATCCATCCCAGTACCTCTGTGTACCAGTTTTGCGCTGGCCAGAACGGGGCTATGAGGGTCAGTTTGGCTCCCTCTGCTGCTGCAAACTCCTTACCACTTCCGATAATATTTTGAACGGAGGAAAAGCATACCGTCTATTCGGACCAATCGAGGAGAAGGGCGTCCACCGCAATCGCCCCTTGGGTCGGCGATCGGGGCGGAGCAGTAACTTTCCAGCTGTTGTTCCAATGGGTGGCAAAAAGATCATATTTGATCTCCCCCAGAGGTTCCATAGTCTGTTGCATACTTCCTGATGCAACGTCCATTCTGTAGGCAAGTACTTGGTCTCTCCTGTCAGAAGGTCGGCTCTTACATTTTTGTCCCCTTGAATGAACCTCGTCCGGAGAGTGATTCTTCTCTCTCTTGCCCAAAGCAGTAGTTCTCTTGCTTTCTTGTAAAGGGAGAACGATGCGTCCCGTCCTGCCTTTTTGACTTTTTGTATGTAAGCTAGACTTGTTGTGTGTCCGAATTGATCTGCAGGACTGAACCTGAGATCTGAGCCTCGAAGTGTATGAGGGAGGGACAGGTGAATCGCTGCTAATTCTTTCATATTGATGTGCCAGGACACCTGTTCTCCCCTCCAGGTGCCTGACACTTCTCTCGTCCCTGAGTGGCTCCCCACCCAGCATCTGAGGCGTCGTCGGAATACAACACTAGCCGAGGGGTTCGGCAACGTTGAAGGAGATACTCCTTCGTTGATCCTGCACGGATTCATCCACCAACTCAGGGTCCTCTTTATCTCCTTCGTGATCTGGAAGGAATCGGGACAGATTTTGAGATTTCTGATCCCAACGTTCTCTTAGATAGAACTGTAACGGCCTTAGGTGAAGCCTTCCTAGAGAAATGAACTGTTCCAACGAGGAAAGGGTCCCAGAAGACTCATCCATTCCCTCGCGGAACATTGTTCTTTCTCTAGGAAGGTTTGCTACTTTTTCAAGCAGCGGTTCTGTCTTCTCCTGTGATGGAAACACATGAAAACCCCGAGAATCCATACGAATCCCCAGATAAACAATGTTCTGCTGGGGAATCATCTGGGATTTCTCGAGGTTTACCAACAGTCCCAAGGACTGTGTTAACTCCAGTGTCAGTTTTAAGTCCTCCAGACATCTGACTCGCGACTGTGCTCGTATCAGCCAGTCGTCTAGATACAAGGATATTCGAATCCCTTCGAGGTGAAGCCAGTGAGCCACATTTTTCATTAGTCCCGTGAATACTTGGGGGGTCTGTTGATAGTCCGAAGCATAGGGCCCGAAATTGAAATACTCTCTTGAGCCATAAATCTGAGGTATTTCCTGGAAGACGGGTGTATGGTACGTGGAAATAAGCATCCTGCAGGTCCAGGGATACCATCCAGTCCCCACCCTGGACGCAGGGCTGCTAACACGAGGATGTCGTCTCCATTGTGAACTTCCTCTTTGCTACGAACACGTTCAGGGCGCTCACGTCCAGAACTGGTCTCCAACCTCCTGAGCTCTTCGGAACCAAGAACAGGCGATTGTAAAACCCCTGGGGAAGAGGGATCTTTTACTCCTCTATGGCTTCCTTGTAAAGCATCTGCTCACGAGATGTAGAAGGGCTTGTTTCTTGACAGATTCCTTGTAGTTTGCTGTTAAACTCCCTTGGAGTCGTAGTTAAGGGGGAGGTTTTTCCCTGAAGGGGATTAAATATCCTTTCTTTAGGATGGATAGGGACCAGGCATCGGCACCTTTCTGTGCCCAAGTTTCGTAAAAATCTAGAAGCCTGGCACCCACTTTTGTCTGGAGGACCACAGTCTCACTGGGTCTTGACGAACGGCCTTCGAGAAGACCTCTCTTCTCCGGTCGTCTAACTTCTAAGAGAAGATCTTGGTGCAGACCTTCCCGAAAGGGCCTGCTGGAAGGGAACTTTCTCCTTTTCGCAAACCTGCACAGCAGGTTTAGCCTCTTCGCTGACTGGGCCAGCAGGTCCTGTGTGGCCTTTTCTGAAAGTGTCTTTGAAATGTCCCTCACTATGTCCTGAGGAAAAAGGTGACTAGAGAGCGGCGCGTATAAAAGGGAGGATCTCTGCAGAGGAGACACAGATTTCATTAAGAAGGAGCTAAACTGCCCTCTTCTTCAAAATACAGGATCCAAAAAGGGATGCCACTTCATTGGAGCCATCCATAAACCGCCTTGTCTAGGAAGCAGGTTAAAACACTGCCCAACTCTTCCATGGTAACGAAGTCTGGTTCTTGAGAATTCTTGGGCTAAAGCTCCCAAAGCCAGTCCATAAAATTAAAGACTTCGAGAGTCTTGAAGAGGCCCTTGATGAGATGATCCACCTCACACATTCCCCAAGAGGCTTTTGCAGAGTGTAGAGAGCGTCTTCTAGTAGCATCTACAAGAGCGGAAAAATCCGCATCAGAGGACGAAGGGAGACCCAAGGCCCATAGGCTCCTTGGTGTCGTACACATACCATGGTTTCCCCTGTCAGCTTGGAGGGAGGACAAGAAAAAATACTGTCTTCCCCTGCTTCCTTCCTTGGATCTGAGCCAGCTCTCGAGACTCTTCAAAGACTTTACTCATAGAAAGAGTAGGGGTCATCTTAACGAAGGAGGAGGCCTTCGACATTTTCGTACTGGATAATAACGATCCCGGCGAAGGGGGATCCGACTGGCGTAGCGAGTCTCCAAACACCTGCAGCAAAAGAGAAGCAAGTCTCTTATAGTCTGAAACTCCTGCATCTTTGGATATCTCTTCATCCGAAACTTCTTCCAAAAAGCGATGCAGGAGAAGCGGGCTTTTCCTTAAACAGGAGACCGATCCGTCGAAAGAAGCCTTTCCTTTCGTCCTTACTCCTATCCTCCTTCTCCTGCATGAGTCCTGGAGTTCCCTATACTCGGGCTTCTGCTCTGCTCCTTGCGTCTGCTAGGAGAGGCGCTTGCGTCCTGAATCAGGCGCCTGTGAGGCGAAGAGCGCCTGCTAGGCGAAAGGAGAACATCCTGTTCCTGGCGCCAAGAAGGAGAAGCGCTTGCGTCCTGGTGAGCGCACCTGGGCCAAGAAGGCGAGGCGCTTGCGTCCTGGTGAGGCTGCCACTGGTCCAAGAAGGAGATGGCATTTGCGTCCTGATGAGGACGCCTAGAAGGCGAAAATGCGCCTGAGGAGAAAAGGAGAACCCTTTTTGTTCCCGCGTCCATGAGGGGAGACGTTTTGCGTCCTGGTGACTGCGTCTAGCAGGAGAAAACTCCTTTTCCCTTTCCCTTTTGCGTCCATCGGAGAGGCGCTAGAATCTTCTCCTATCCCTCCTGGAAGGTGAAGAAAACTTGTCTAAGCTTCGGCGCCTATTCGGCGAAAACTCTTGCGTCCTTAGGAAAATGTCTAGAGGACGAACGAACGCTCCTTCCATTCTTGCGGAGCTCTGAATAGAGAGGGGCTCTCTCTCCCGGAGCTCTTAGTCGCACGAATTCTCTCACGAGAAATCCGCGAATCAGGCTCCTGATGCTTGCCATGAGAGGCAAAAAAATCGTCTCTATCAAAACTCCTGGGAGAACTCTTGCTCGTAGGGAGTTTCCGATTCCTGTCATATGTGACTGAGAAGGTCTCGCTGGGGACGAAAACCTTTTCAGGCGAGGAGCCGTCTGCCAACGCTAGGACGCTTACTCTCTGATGCTCTCCTCACAGATCTTGATGGGAAGAGAAATATCTTCTTCCTAGAAGAGCCTTCAGAGAGAACTCCCACTAAGGCAGACAACTGCTTCGTCTTGTGTGATAAGTCTTCCGGAGAAGAGTCAAGGAGATCTCATAGCTCTCTTCTTACGAGCAGGTGAACTACTCCGGGAAAAGGCTCAGGACTGGAACGCAACGCTTCGCTTGCTGGCGTCCTCCATGATCTCTTAAGCGGACGCGACTTAGCGGAAGAACTAAACCATCCTCTTATGGGAGACGAAGAGTCTGAGTCCGAAAAGCACTTCCTGAGGACGCTTTTGCAATAGCTGTCCTTGGCAGCCTGGGGAAGCGGCTACAGGATCTGCCGAAGGGACGCCTGACCGTGGGAATACTCTACATCCCCCTTGCGGCTTTCGACATTTCCTCCTCCCTTGGTCATGGAGTCTGAAAGAGGTCTAGGCTAGGAGCAATGCGGAGTCGGTCAGACGCCCCATCCACTTCACTGGGGACACTGCACAAATCACTGCACACATCACTGCGCTTACTGTCTCCTTCATTGCTTGCAGTTGCGATTTCAAGCTGATTATTGAGGCTCTCATTGCAGCCATTTCCGTAGACGCATCTACAGGTTCGCTGCTGGGGGAAGGGGCTGAAGCCAAACTATGAGCAGGAGAAATACTAGAAAAGTTAGGAGCTACTTCCTGTTCATTAGAGCAGGATCTACTTGAGCTTCTGATGGAAGCCCTCTAACTCTTTCTCAAGTTTCCTTACATAAGCCGCCAAGGTCTTCCATTCCACTTCCGTTAAGCTCTCACATTCCAGACAGGTGTTAGTCGCAGAACAATCATTCCTCCCACATTTCTTACAGACTGGTGTGAGGGTCCACCGATGCTTTCGGTAGCCTCACCTTACATTCCTCTTTCGCGCACACCCTATACAGGTGCCACGTCAGACATTTTAAAGAGAATCCAAATCAAAATCCAAAAAACGGTCCACGATAAGCGTATGCCAAAACCAAAGATCAAAGTACATCACCAAAAGACAGTTAGATAATCCTCGGCCAACGAGAAAAGAATTCCAATGCAGGAGGTACCAACAACGATGTTGTTGCTACCGGCGACAGAAAAATTCTGGTTAGAAAAACGGGAATGGTTCCTATTCCGCCACCCAGCGGCGGGAGTGGGCTGGTCACCTGACCTACCTGTCGCGTGTGCCGAGCGAGTTTTGAATTCTGTCGGGACGTCAGAGACTATAGCTAAGTATATATCTGCCGGGGAAGTTGCATGTACAAAACCAAAGAGGTTCTCTGACAGCAGGTGTTGAAGGGCAATCCCGGAGTTAGCGAGCTAGCTCCGGATCAACCTGCTTGGTCAGAAACAGTCTACTGAAGGCACGTAGAAACGCCGCTGACGAGGCAGAGGAGGGGGAAGCAGCTTATCAGAACCAGTCCCGGCCCTGAGCGACGCCTCTTGTCCGGAGACAAGGCATTCACTTGGTCCAGCACTCCGTCAGTCAAGGAAGACCGGGGCTAGCCCCACCATTGCTCTGGGTTCCTTATTAGGACCCTAGAACGACTCTAACCTCGTTGGATGGTCAGAGGAAGCAACCACCGATCCTTCCCCGAGGTCGTTGTGCTGGTGAATCAGCGCAATGACCTCTGCATCTTGGGGGTGATTGGGTCCTGAGGCAATGGACCATCAGATCCATCCAGGCGATCACTTCCCAAGACACTCTTCCTTCAGGAGGAAGAACCTCGCCAGACCACTCTTGGTCTCCTCCAACCACTTGAGCATACGATCTGTTTGGTCCTAAGACCGAACCAGGCTCATAGGCCTCTCGTGGCCGGACTGTAAGGAGCGCACTCTTCACGGTCACTCCTGTTCGCCTCGCTTCTCCTGGTGTAGCCTGAGGAGGTTGAAGGGACAAGTGAGGAAGACCTGATGCTCCTACCCTGCCTACCAGCAGAGCCGGTAGGCTGGTAGGAGTGCAGGCGATCGCCAACCCCGCGGTGGTGATCGGGCTGCAGGTCTGGACCAGCGGTCTCCCTGTGGAGAAAACACTGGACCGAGGACGGTATTGTCGGTCTCGTGCGTCAGGGGGAGCTACCACCAGCCGAATGGTGAGCCGTCCGGTCCCAGTGGGCCCAGTGACGTTCGGTTGGGTGACTGGTAGCATCCACTAACGCGGTGGGAGCGAGCACTCTCCTCACGACGTGCCAGTCCCAGAAGCAGCCAAGGGTGTCCTGGTGACCGGGGGGGACCTCCTTCCCAGCCTCAACACGTGAACGGTCTGGTGGGACCGTCACGTCAACCCTGGGGTATTGGACGATCACTGCAACGAGCAATTGCCGGTCTGGAGTCACCTGAGCGACTCTAACCGTCCTTCCGCTCCGTCTGGGTCATGATGGTGAGCGTGCTCAGCCTTCTGGACTTTGGCTGCACAATCACTGGTAGATGACTGTGCACTCGGCGGCCAGAGACAGTTCTCGGTCCAGGTCCAGAGGTGGAACCTCTGGAGCCGGGAGCTGAGGTACCAGCCAGTGGCTGGTACCTCCACGGTCCCCGTTACTATTCTTCCCTGAGGCCCAGGAAGGAGACAGGAAGACCAGCAGAAGACCCACCTGTCCCACCCCGCCGGAGCAAGACAGACCCTTAGAAGTCTGTGTGTGAGACGTCTTGGTGAGGGAGGGGGGCGGGCCACCTTCTTCTTCCCTTAGGTTGGGGGGCCTGGAAGTCGAAGGGGAAGAGGTGGCAGAAGATGATGAGATAGATGAAGACGTTGACGACACCTTCCTCTTCTCCAACTTCTTCAGGACAGCAGACAGGTCTCCCATCCAGGCTGGAGCTGGGGTGGTTGCGTGGCAACGGGGCACAACTCCACCTGGCCAGAAGGACCTGCGGGAAGCAGCAGCACTTCCACAGGCAGGAACAGGGGCAGCAGGTACAGCGACGCAACAGGTGGGCGATCTAAGGGCGAGCACTTCGTGCACTCGAAGTCAGGGGAGGAGCAAGGACAGCAAAACCAGGTGGAGCTGGTACCAACTCCCTCCATGGCACGTACGGCAACAGAGCTTGTACCGCAGCCATGGGGGTGACATTGGTCACGTGCTGAGTATACAACAGGTGAGGCGGAGGTGTATAAACTGGGGTTGACACAGTCGTAGTCGTTCTCGTCTCCACCCCGTGAGTGACCAGGGCTGCAGCAAGATGATGGATGAGCCTTGAATACTCGGAATGCCAGAAGACTCAACAAGTGCCATACCTGCTGAAATGTTCCCCACCCACAGAGGCAGGACACACCTGAGGGAAACAACAGTCGGGTTAATGGGGGGGGGGGGTTCCCTGTTCGCTCAGCCGTGAAAGATTCTCCCCTGAGCAGACAGACAACCCGAGTACAACTCATGGTCGGGATTGTCGCCCTTACCTCCTCTGCACTCGACAGATCAAGTGAAGAGGCAGAGAGAGCATGTCCCCGAAGGGGAGAAAACCATACACGGGAGCTGACGAGGAGGGAGAAAAGGAAAGAAGATGTATCCATCTCCAAAGGTGTCGAGGGAGAGCTTTCCAACAACACCTTAGCGATCCATACGCGGCTTCTTCCTCATTTCGCACAGCTCCCACTGTCCTCCGACCAAGAGACACAACAACACAAGTAAAATCACGAGAGCATTCGCGCCCTCGACAACTTGTGCACAAAGGATGAGGGTCCACAACATCACTGGACCCTACCAGCAGCACCCTTTCAGCTCCCACTCCAGGGCACACTCTCCGATTGGATGGGGGGGCGCAAGGGCTTCTCCGATTCGTGGGACTGCATGAATGAATCCAGCGATGCAATACCACAAATAACAAACAAATGAAGAGCACTTACAGTAAATCATACTAGTATTTAAGAAACAGGTTGAAAGTCAAGTTAAGCTTAAAAATAATCTCACGACAGAGGCGGTCAGAAAGGCGAGCACGCGTCTTCACCCGACAGCGGTCGAAAGCAAAGTGGTATGTTTACCTCCAGTCAGGCGGACCCCGACCATCGGACGAGCAGTTACTACCGAACTACCTTGTTCGTAAAATCTTACGACCAGTCCAGCTGGCGCTAAATAGTAATTCCTTATGTACAGGACCGATGGTTTGTATAACGTGTCAGAACAATTGCATTTTTGTATAACGTGTCAGAAAAATTGCGCATTTTTCCTAACTATACAAACCTGAGGTCCTTTAACAATAGGTAACTAGCGGCAGCGGGACGGTCGTAAGCTTCGAACAAGGGGAGAACGGTAGTTAACTGCTTGTCCGATCGTGCGCGCGCGCCGCGCGCCGAGAGGTGAAGAATCACTTTTGCTTTAGGCCCATGCAAAAGTTGCAGAGTGAGGGGTGGTCATGAGGTGGGACTATATGTAAAGGACCTCAGGTTTGTATAGTTAGGAAAAATGCAATTTTCGACAAATTGTCATTGTTCCGATACGTAATACAAACCCTCGGTCCTTTAACAATAGGAAGACTCACTCTTGGTGGGAGGAATCTGAGTCTTTTTGGTGAACAGACTGGTGTTCGTCCAACCCTGGAGTGCCTCCCTGGTCGTAAGAGCAAGGGAGGGATCCAAACTCTGTCGATTGATCGGGGTGTGCACCGCAGGATCAATGGTCAGACCTCTGGGCCAAGTACTAAGAGAGAGGGCAAGCGTATCTCTTCGTACCAGCAAGCAAGAACTTGTTCTGTTTGCAAGAGACAATCATAAAATGATGGGTTTGTCTCAAATTGGCATCCACTTCTCCCCCTTGTTGGAGGAAGTGGTGGATATTACTCCTATCCCTACTGAAAGGGATAGGATGGTGCTCTATTGAGTAGCTCACCTGCATCTCGTCCTTACCCAGCAGGGTGACGACCGTGTCCCTCTACCCAGAGGTAGAGGGAAGAAAAAGATGGGAAGAGGAGCCAGTCACACTCTCATCCTCATCCATTCTTACGGTCACACCAGGACTCGATGCTGTTCAGCCTGCGAGGGTTCTGGGCTTAACTACAACGTGTTGAGCAACCACCACGGTTCCCAAGGAAAAGATCCAAGGAACTGTAGGCAATATCCCGAAGGTAGAAGGAGGTGCATGCGGTCCGGTGGTTGGACCAGGCGCCTGCCTTCATTACCTGCGCCACGGAGAAGTTCTTGCAGAACGCTGAGAGAATGATGTGAAGAGGCGTCCACACTCATCCTGGGTGTCGAGTTTCTTCAGACAGCTCCGTCGCACCTTCACAGGACAAAGCCAGCATAGCCTTCGTATCGGAGGCGGTGAAGTCCATTAGGGAGGGTATTGTGAAGGACTCGAACCAATCGTCAGTTACCGAAGGGTTCTGAGTCTTCGCTACGAAGATCGGTCGAAATCGAGCGTCACAAATCCCCATCCCTTTGTGCTTGACTTCTCGAGAGAAGTCATGCAGTTACCTAAGAACGAAAAGAACGGGGATAGTCAATATTGACCTATCCCATCTTCTCGACTTTGGTTATGTACAGTACCTCATACTGACAAGCTATTAAGACGAAGTAATGATTGCTCTGGAACAACCGAACTAAGTCCACAGCAATAGTTCGTAACTGAC
>NC_087222.1:27213973-27291473 GCF_015104395.2 Macrobrachium nipponense
TCGAGCGACACAAATCCCCATCCCTTTGTGCTTGACTTCTCAAGAGAAGTCATGCAGTTACCTAAGACGAAAACGAAGGGAATAGTCGTATGACCTATCCCTCTTCTCGACTTTGGTTATGTACAGTACTCATACTGACAAGCTATTAAGACGAAGTAATGATTGCTCTGGAACAACCGAACTAAGTCCACAGCATAGTTCGTAACTGACTCGGGCGCTCTGACAGCTGCCGACTGACTGGTTCGGAATCAGTAGAGGCAAGTTGTCCAAGCATCCGGGTAAGTCACGTGACCTTCGCCCTTTAAAGAGTTATGCTGAGAGACCAAACAAATAAAATATTTGTTAGTCACCGATGCCGGACGGCGCGGCGATGATTCTCTTAATGCATAAGCTCAAAAGGCGAAAGTCAATTGCCTTCAAAAGGACCGAGGTCCCTGATGGCAAGAAAATCTCATAGACGTTGAATCTCAGCTTAAGGAGAAACAACACTATGTGACGTTGAAGACGAAGGTAGGCAATGAATGCAACCTACGTCTTCCAGCTGAATCGAGAGAAGGAATCTCAAGATTCTAAACCTGTGCTTACAAATGACTGAAAACGCTAACCGCCATTTCATTGCTGTCCGTTGTGCAATGAAAGCGGGGCATTCTTCAGTAATGAAACACAGGGGAGAGCCGCTTGAAGAACTGCTTCTCAGGGGCTGAACGTTTGGAAGTAGAGCTGGCAGGTGTGGGGAGTAGGCGATGTCTTTCAATACATCTGCTAATGCCGGTGAACAATGAACAATTGTACACCTCCGAATACAAGATATTTTGAGGACAAACTCAGATTCCGCAAAAATCATTCGCATTATCGGGATACGATGCAGCAAGAGACTATTACAGAATTCTGTTACCGTGCGGTAAACAGAAAGATGAGAGTCGAATAGATATCTCTGTTTAAAAATTCTCGCAATACCGAAGACGATGAATACTAGCGTTTCTCAGCAGTAGATGGTCATTCATGTATGCGAGAATCCCCGTTCCCCCTCATAGACTTAAGTCCGTGATTGTTGGGCAGAGATACGGTTGTTATTCAATCAAAGCAGGTGAGAAATACATAAACAACCGTCTATCTCAAAGCGGCAGCTGATACTGAAATGCCTCGGGCAATTCAATACGCAGTAGCTGTCGCTGACTCGTCATCCTGAGTTGCCAAGTAATCCTTTCCACGAAGGAATGCGTTCGGCTAGAACCACCGAGCATAAAAAGATATGCTCGAGCAATTATATTTAAGCGAAACGAATTTCGGTAAATATAAAAGCTTAAATGGCGTTGTTGTGACAACACCATAAGTATATAAAATTGAAACTGGAAAAACTCCTGGGAGGTTGCAGGCAACCCGGGTGCAGTTCAATTAGAATACTTTTCGTCTAAGTCGCAATCCGTAGAATAACCAGGATATGCGCCTACCCTCGGGACCATTCAACTGCTTAGCAGAATCATGTCGCGAGGTTAATATACGTAGTATATTTGTAGGATTCTGAACAACGATCTCCATCCTAAATTCTTTCCTTCAAGAAAAACAAAATAAGGATTGGAGATCGACCACCTTCGTTCTCTATTAAAGAGAGTGAAGGAGAAGTCTTCCTCGAGGAAAGCTTCAATGGTGAACAGAATACTAAGACGATAGTTCCAGCCAAACTGGATAGTTCCCGTCCGTTTCTCTATTCCAGGTTGGTCGCCTACTGTGAGATAGTCTTCTTTCAGCAGCAGTCTTCTTCCTAATGCTAGAATTCCAGGAATTCGAGCATAGGCGAGGTTCCCGATTATCGTGTAACATATCGGGGATTCTCGTCTCGCTCACTTTGGACCGTGGTCTCGCCGAAGTGTTTGGAGATCGTAAGAAACTCTAAAACACTCTGAATGCGCTAGAAATTCCGTAGAATTCTAAGCAGTCTGCGAAACCCCCACCGAATTCGTCAAACGATATCGGCTGGTGGTCCTCTCGATTCCCGTAGAAATCGAGAATGGGGCAGGATCCCTCCTCAACGAACCGGGGGCTTACGTCAGGTAGGACCCGAAGTGCCCCCTGGTAGCGCAGTCCCCAACGTGGGATCCTACAGAGAAATCTCTGTAGGATCCTTACCCCTTTCCCTCGTAGCCGTAAGGAGAGAGGGAATGGGGGAGGAATTGGATACTCGCTCGCCTTCCCAGTGGAACTAGCAGTTGGAGAAGAGTAGGAGCAGCCATCGCCTTGCGGCGATGGCCTCTCAGAGTCTGGGAAAACGTATCGTCAGGAGAAAACGTTTTCCCCGAGGAGGGTTACGAACTCTCACTGTAGGTAAGGGTCTGCCGCCACTGTGAACGTCGTCCTGGGTGGGGCTGATCGACACCTGACAGGAGAGAGCCGATACCGTCCTCCGACTCATTCCAGTCCTCGTCGAGGTCGAAACCTCTCAGGAGGACCGAAGGAGTATTTAAATACGGTGTCCGAAGACACGTAGAAACGCCGCTGTCGCAGTAGAGGAGGTGGAAGTAGCTTGATCGACCGGCCAGAACTGAGAGAGCCTTCTTGTCCGGAGACGAGAGACTCTGGTTCAAGACAGAATCGGTAAGCTCCGATCGCGGCATACCCACCGTCGGTTTGGGTTCCCTCTCGGGCAGAAACGACTCGAGCAGAGACATGGGCTCTGCTGGTGGGAGCGGCGATCCTTCCCCCAGGTCGTTGTGCTGACGAATCAGTGCAATAACCTGGGTAAAGTTACTCTGAATCTCGGAAGTTACAGCGTCTTGAGGAGTAGGACCGTCCAGTCCTTCCAACAAGAGCAGCTCCCAGGACCCTCCTCCTTCAGAAGAAGGACCAGCACAGATCCCTGACGGTTGCCTCCAATCACTTGCGCGTAGCGTCCTGGTTGGTCCTAAGACCAACCTGGCACGTGCGGCGTCGTGACGGGATCGTGAGCGGCGCATCTCTCACGATCACTCCTATATACCTAGCTCTTCCTGGCGTATGCCGAGGAAGTTGAAGGTATCGGAGAGACAGAACTGACGCTACCCCCTCTCCCCTCCCCCTGACGGTCGCCTCCAATCACTTGCGCGTACGTCCTGGTTGGTCCTAAGACTATACGTGGCACGTGCGGCGTCGTGACGGGATCGTGAGCGGCGCACCTCTCACGATCACTCCTAGCTACCTCGCTCTTCCCGGTGTAGCCCGAGGAAGTTGAAGGTAGTGGAGAGACAGACCTGACGCTCCCCCCCCACCCCCCGCTCGCTGGCAGGACCAGCGTACGTGGGGGGCTGCAGCCGATCAACCAACCTGCGGTGGGGATCGATCTGCAGGCCTGGCCGTGCCGCTCACCTGTGGCGAGCGGCTCGACTGAGCACGTCGACCCCGGTCCCGTGCGTCAGACGAGCTGCTGCTGGTCACCGTATCCGCCCGGTTCCCTGTGGGAGCGGCGGTCAGGTGACCTGCAGAGCTCAGCTTTCGCCGTGAGACCGGTGAGCGTCCTCGCGGCACGTCAAACCGCTGGTACCAGCCGAGGCTGGTACCGTCGGTCGAGGGGACCTGGGGGACCTCTTCCCAGCCTTAACCCGTGGCCGGTCAGAGACCGTCACGTCCACCCGAGGTACCGGCTGGTCGCTGCGAGAGCGGCCGCTGGCCTGGCGAGAGTCACCTGAGCGGCTCTCGACAGTCTTCTGCTCCGTGCCTCGGTCATGACGCTGAGCGAACTCAGGCGTCTAACTTTGGCTGCACGGTCACCCGAAGGAGATCGTACACTCGGAACTTCTCACGGACGAGAAACCGAGCCGGAGGTACCTGGCTTAGCAGCAGAGCTGCCAAGACCAGGCGAGGGTGTACCAGCGGTAGCCAGCACACCCTTGGTCCCCGTCTTCTTCTTCTTCTCAGAAGGGGAGACGGGCCCCGCTTCCCGAAGGAACAGGAGGACCAGCAGAAGAACCCCCCCCGTCACACGGAATGTGACGAGCCCTTCGAAGTTCCCGAAGGAGTCTTCTTAGGGGGAATAACAAAACCCGGTTACCAGCTGTGGTCGCTGCGAGAGCGGCCGCTGGCCTGGCGAGAGTCACCTGAGCGGTTCTCGCCAGCCTTCTGCTCCGTGCCGTGGTCTTGGCGCCGAGCGAACTCTGGCGCCGAAACTTTGGCTGCACGGTCTCCCGAGGGAGAGCGTTACACTCGGGATCTCCCGCGAACGAGAGACCGAGCCGGAACCTGGCGTAGCGGCATCGCCGCTAGCACCAGGCGAGGAGAAGTATAAACCAGAGCTAACCGATACTCCTCTGGTCCCCGTCTATCTCTTCCTTACGGAAGGGGAGACGGGCCCGCTCCCGAGGAGCAGGAGGACCAGCAGAAGACCCCCCAGTCCCACCGAGGTGGGACGGGCCCTTAGAAGTTCCCGAAGGAGACTTCTTAGGGGGGGAGGCAGCCTTCTTCTTCTTCGGCTTATGGGCCTTAGAAGTCGAAGGGGAAGACGGCAGCAATAGACGAAGACGAAGATGACACCTTCCTCTTCTTCGTCAGCTCACGCAGGACAGTCGTCAGGTCCTCCATCCAGGCCGGAGTCGGGCTATTGCCGAAGAGCAACACGGCCCGACTGCACCTGTCCGGAAGGAGCCTGGGACTGGGGAAGACACACCATGGGCAGGACCAGCATGGACAGGCGCAGGAACCAGGAGCGACAGGAACAGCAACCAGCTCAGGAGCGGCAGGAACAGCGGCAGCGGTAAAACACAGAGGGACAGCCAAGCCAGTAGCGGGAACCACATCAGCGACAGGTACGGCAGGCCCAGCCATCGCCTCGTAGAATCATCGGCAGCCAGCGTGGTACTGGCGGCCGGTCCAGGGGCGAGCTGCTGGAACAGCGGAAGTCTGGGGCAGGCAATACGAAGCAAACACAGGCGGTGGCGGCATACCCCTCCTCGGTACTGGCGGCGACCGGCCCTAGAAGCGGCAGACGGCGTCACCGACACAGCATGGGGAGTGTAGACCAGCGGGGGGAAGCAGCATAAGCGGCCGTGAAGGTTGTAGTGGAGACCACTCCAAGGTCACCGCCCCAGACCTCGCTAGACTCTGCAGCAGATCGTGGATGCTAGGCACGCCCTGCAGCCGCAGTGGTCCATACCTGTCCAAGGTCGTCTCCCATGGCTGTAGCACCTGCGGTAGCACAGACAGATTAGTAAGAGGGGTTCCCTCACGCACGGGGGGGGGAGACATGCCCCACCCCGAACGGAAGAAGACCCCAAAAAACAAAATACGAGGAAGCTGAGCGGGGGGGCAGGAAAGAAGACGAAGAATCGGATACCAAGGGAGTCGCGGGAGAGCTTTCCGACGAATTCCTGGCAGACCTCGCTTCCCCTACCCCGCACAGCAGTGAAAAGTAATATGAAAATGAAACAGAATACTGCCACTTGCGATTCACTTCATAGAACTTAAAGAGGGAAAAATCAATTCCCGGTAAGAGCGGAAACTTGATCCATTAATAATATGAATGCTATCATAAATATATATGAAAATGAACAATACTGCACTTGCTATTTTCACTTTCACTAGCAATAAATCGTAAGGATTAATTACCCGGGTAGAGCGGAAATTGATCCAAAATTAAATTTGATGCAATAATAAATAAAGAAAATGAAAAAGAAAAACTGCATTGCGAATCCACTTTCATTGCATTCTATTCATACAAAATAAGAGGTCTCTTGCCGAGCGCAATCAAGCTCTCGGCAACGAACGCACAGGGCAAAAATATAATGAAAAAATGAGTACTTACATCTTTCAATTACACACTTTCGCCCAAAATACATGACTCGGCGCGAGTGCGCCCGCCCCCTCGGCACCGAGACATAATTCAAGGGCTCAATTCATGAAAAGAGCGGAAATCGCCGTCTCTACGGCGCGATAGCTCCATGTTGATCATAATTAAGTAATGAAAATGAAAACGTGTACTTACAGTTTCATTTTCAAGTCAAACCAAACCATTAGTAGAAAACACAATAAAACAAAGCATACGACGATAAGCGCAGAGAGCGATGACGAACACGGTCCTTCACACCCGCGGCCGAAAGCAAAAGTGATTCTCACCTCTCGGGCGCGCGGCGTCGCGCGCACGATCGGACAAGCAGTTAACTACCGTTCTCTTGTTCGAAGCTTACGACCGTCCCAGCTGCCGCTAGTTACTTCCTATTGTTAAAGGACCGAGGGTTTGTATTACGTATCGGAACAAATATAATTTTCTTGTTCATTTTTTTCGAATTACGATAAAAGAATCAGAGAGACAGAGAGGAGAGAGAGAGAGAGAGAGAGAGAGAGAGAGAGAGAGAGTTGAGTGGATCAGTGTATAAATATATCGGTCAATGGGCAGGTAACAACCGAGTAAATCGTTAGATATATCCACCAATGTAAACTACTATTATAGATAGATAGATGGAAAAATCATAGAAAATAAGTTTAAACTGCAACAACTTTCAGAGAGAGAAGGGAAGGTGAAGGAAGGAAGAAGGACAGGGGTGGCGGTGGAGGTGGGGGGAGAGAGGTAGGTGGAGCTGTTTACTGGTGTGTTCCTATCCATTTCTGGATAATGGAGTTTTGGTCTATTATACAAGGACAAGTGTAGTTTTATTCTTTACGATTAGTTGATTCACGATACCCTTATAAAATTACGGCACTGGGGGTAATGCACTAAAGAAAAATCTCGTTCTGTTACGAGTGTTCGTTACAGAAATAGGTATTGCCCAAAAAACGTGCTTGCACTGTCTCTGAAAAACCCATAGTAGACATGCTGCTTAGTTGTCAATCAAGTTTTTATAACCAAGTATTTTTACAAGCTAGCTATTGAATAAATTTTTTCTCAGTCAAAACATATGCCCCCTCAATGCTAACTTTCCTCTTTTAACGACTTTCTGGTCATTGCAAATTCGGCCCCATAATCTTATGGTGCGAAAACAGACAGAGGCCCATGGACCGAAAACGATTGCGGTCACACTACGGCGATAATCCAGCAGTAAAACATCTTCATATATCCAAAAAAGTAATTTTGTCGAAAAATTATTTTTCCTATATACAAACCTAGGTTTTGTCTAACAATAGGATATCCGCGGGAACGCGCCACGCCGATACGCATACAAAGAGTTCAAACTTGAATCGCTGTACCTGGGTCTGGGGTAACTGCGCGGGGTGAGCCCGGGCCAGCTTGGGTGGGTAGGTCATTGTGATACCATTCTTTGAGCCGTTAGAATACTTAGTCTAAACAGACACACTCTTCAAAAGGGGGGCCATAACTCAAAGAGGGGGTGGATGAGGAGGGCCATTAATCTGTTAGACAACCTAGGTTTGTATATAGGAAAAAAATAATTTTTCGACAAAATTACTTTTGTTTCCGACTAAGTACAAACCGTCGGTTGTCTAACAAAAGGAGACTCGAACTGAGGATGGGAAGGTGAGTGACCTGAATGTACCCCTTTGAAGAGCCGCCAATAACTTCACACGACCTGATGTTTAACCCAGACCCCCTACTCCTCATGACCACTTTACACGGTAATGGATTCAATAGGGGAGAACCCAAGGGGCTCGGCGTTGTGTCCTAAACTATGGTACTAATACTCACTCAGAGAGCTGTTCCTGAAGGATTCTTAGCCATCATTCTACTCTCCAGGTAAGTCAGTAGTGGCCAAGTCGTGTCATGGACAGTACAGTCATACGTAGGATATTACCAGGAAAACTCACTCATACCCCTTACATTCGGCCAGACTTAGCGAATTGCTGGGAGTGTGTGTGTGTGTATTTCCAAATTGAGGTACGCAGTGCGGGTGACCCACACGCCTAGAGGATCTCTTGGGCTGCGACAATGGGGACCCAGAGAGAACACTTCTAGAGATTTGAACGTAACTTCTCGTAGGTAGAAGGAGGTGAAGGTGGTTTGACTCTTCCAGGTGCCTGCTCTCAATACCTGACCCACTGAGAGGTTCTTCCTGAAGAGCATAGAGGAGCCTATGCCCCTAACTTCGTGAGCCTCACCTTTGGCATTGGTACTTCCCTTGTTTTCCGTAGGCCCTTCTTATAACTGTCTGATCCAGAAGGAGATGGTATTCTTAGCCACCTCTTTCGGATTTTGCTTGCCCCGTGGCCACGAACAGCCGTTTGATAGCGGTCTGAACTGTCTCGTCCTCTTGAGGTAGGCTTTCATGGCTCTGACCGGGCATAGAATCAGTTCCTCTTTGTCAAAACCGGTAAAATCCCCCAAGGAAGAAATGGTAAAAGAGGAAAACATCTCCTCTGGCTTGTATGGGTCTTGAGTCTTGGCTACAAAGCCAAGGACAAACGAGAACCCCATCTCCCTCCAACGCCTGGTGTGTGACACTTCGTAGGACCAGCGCGTGTAGTTCGCTGACCCTCTTCGAAGATGCCAGGGCTAAGAGGAAAAGGGTCTTCAAGGTGAGGTTCTTCAAGGAAGCTGAATGAAGGGCTCATAGGGAGGACCTCTCAAGGATTCCAGGACTAAGGCTACATACCCAGTGGGGAGTCCGTAGCTCTCTCGGGGGGACAGGTCTTCCTAAAGTGCTTGAAGAGCAACAAAATTTGGCTGGAGATGCCAGCGAGGTCCATGCCTTTCAACGCGAATACTTGATTTAAAGCCGCTCTATAACCCTCACTGCCGATATGGATAGTCGTTTATCCTTCCTGAGGTGGTGGAAAAAACTCGCTAGTTGAGGGATGGTGGCCTCGTCTGGGGCAATGCCTTTATCTTGACACCAATCTTGAAACCGTCGCCACTTTCCCTGGTACAATCTGCCTGAGGAAGGTTTCACAGGATTGGCCATGGCCTCAGCTAACTGCCTGGAAAAACCTCTATCGCTGGAGGATTTTGATGACAGTCTGAACCCGTGTAAGCGGAGGGCCGACGGATTTGGGTGGTAGGCATCCGTTGTTGGGGGGTTGGGCGAGGAGATCTATTCTGTCTGGTAGGCTTACCGGGTCCTCTAACTGAAGATCCAGCACTTCTGGGAACCAGGGGGCTTCCGGCCACCAAGGAGCTACTAAGGTTTACTCGCAGGTTCTGCGAGTAGCGAATCTTCCTCGAAGGATCTTCTGGAGGAGGGGGGAAAGGCGGAAAAGGCGGTAAAGCGTCCAGGTTCTTCCAATCTTGCAGGAGGGCATCCTCCCCGCTGCCTGCGGGTCTGGGAGTGGGGAGAAGAACACTGGCAGTTTCCTGTTCCAAGCGGTGGCAAAGAGGTCTATCGACGGAGAGCCCCACCTCTTATCAGGCCATCTGCTACTTCTTGATGGAGGGACCACTCTGTGTTGATTATCTGTCCCTCCTGCTCAGATGGTCCGCCCAAAACATTTTTCTTGCCTGGAATATATCTTGCCTTGAGGGTGATGTCCATTTCCTATGCTAATCTTGGATTTGTACTGCCAGGCGACAGAGATCCAGTGAGACTGTGCTGTTTGTTTAGATATGCCACCACCGTGGAGTTGTCTGACATTAGGCCCCACCGTTTTCCCTTGGAGTTGAGACAGGAAGTGCTGAAGGGAGAGGAAGACTGCCTTCAATTCCAAGACATTGATGTGAGCTGCTTTCTTCTTCTTCCGACCACAGGCCGCTCACTTCTTCCTCCGTCAGGTGCGCCCCCCACCCACCCTTCTTTTGATGCATCCGTGAAGAGAAGAATCTCAGGGGTTCTCGGACTGAGAGAGATGCCCCTTGGAGGAAGGCACCATCCACCACTCCAGGGACTTCCTTACTTCTTGGGAGAGAAGAATTTTGCTGTTGGGGTCCCCTTCCTGAGGAGACCATTGTTTCTTGAACAGCCACTGAAGCGGCTCATACGCCTTCTGCTGTGAGGCACTAGTCTCTCTATTGAGGCCATGTGTCCTAAGATGGACTGGCAGAGTTTTGCCGTGGGAGGGCTGGGCCCCAAGCTCTCCGCACTTGAGATACTAGGCCGGAGACCCTGTTCTCCGAGGGGAAGGCCTTCATGAGGGATGAATCTAGTGTCATCCGAGGTACCACCATCCTTTGTCTGGGAGTGAAATCCGACTTGTCGACATTCACCACCACTCCCAGTTCCTGAACGAATGACAAAACTAGCTGAAGGTGCTCCGCACACTGCGCAAGCCGTCTCGGCTAAGATGAGCCAATCGTCCAGGTAGCGGAGGAGACGGATGCCTCTTGCGTGTGCCCAAACTGACACTATCTTGAAGACCCTGGTGAACACCTGTGGGGCTGTGGCGAGGCCGAAGCACAGGCAGGTGAACTGCAGAGTCTTTCCCTTGCTGACAATCCTGAGGAATTTTCTGGAGGAGGGGTGAACAGGGACTTGGAAGTAGGCATCTTGAAGGTCTATTGAGGCCATGAAGTCTCCCTCCCTGACACAAGCTCGAACGGAGTCTGCCGTTTCCATCCGAAACTTTGTCAGAGAAAGGAACTTGTTGAGGGGTGAAAGGTCTATGACCGGCCTCCAACCCCCTGTGCCTTTTCTACCAGGAAGAGTCTGGAGTAGAACCCTGGACCTGGATCCTGAACCTCTTCCAACGCCCCTTTCTGAAGTAGCTTGGATATTTCCTCCTCCAGGGCCCGTCCGCGGTCCGAGTCCGGTCGATAGGAAGGGACTTGGATGGGGTAGGGGATAGAGTGGGTGTAGACTGGAAGGGAAGACGGTAGCCTGACTTGATAACCTGCAGGGTCCAATCTTCCGCTCCTGCTTGCTGCCACACTTGCCAACTGCAGCCAAGCAACCCCCTACCTTCCGCTGACGGGCAGGATCTGGCCTAGAATTTCTTGCGGGGACCTCCCTCTCTTCTGTTGCCCTTCTGCTTCCGCTCCTTTGATGGAAGGGACGAGTCTTCTCCCTATGGAACTTGTCCTTCGACACAGAGTAAGGTTTCTTCTCCTCTCGCTACGCACGGGGAAAAGCCGGTCTCTGCGTTCTCTTACCTGTTGGCTAATCTGTGGTGCTGGCCGTGGTCTATGGCCCGGGGTTGCGGAATTGGAGAGAGCCCTAGATTGGAGAGATCGCTCCTTCTTCTCCGCTGCCTTGCGAACTTCTTCCGCAGGAATAAGTTCTTTCTGGAACAGCGGGTTTTTCCGTAAGTCCGGGAGGAGGTCTCTCACCACTGGCGATTTGGCCTCCTTGAAGGAATTCCGCTCTCCTTTTCACCTCCATAATTAGCCCACAGGACCGCTAAGTTGTCTGCTTTGGTGCGAGAGTGTCTTGATCCCACACTGCATGAACGAAGACAAGTTCTGCTGCTGCTCACGCTGGAGCTCGGGTGGGTAAGACTGCGGAAGTGCTGCCAGTAGACGTTCCATCCACGAATTCGTAGCGAGGGCCAGAGCTAGAGCGCGAATGAGTCCTTCGGTTTCTGCGGGAGAGAGCAAGAGGTGCTTTTTCTGAAGGGCGTCCAGACTGACATCTAAGAGATCTGCAAGGTCCCTGGAATATGCAGACTCCCTTAGTTTGTCACCTGTTGGCCTATAATACCTGCTGGCCCCCTGAGCAGGGATAGGAAGCCACCTCTGTTTCTCAGATACCCTAGTTGGTGAAGTCGTGGCTTCTCGGGACGCTCTAGCCATGGCTAGCCTAACCTGGTTGCTCCAGGGGAGGCTGACCGAGGGGGGCTGTGAATTCTTCAGGTTGAGCACCTTATGCACCTCTGACTGAAACTCCTGGTTCAGTTCCTCAGTTTCTGTTAGGCCATTGGCGCTTCTAATCAACGACAGAATCTGGTTGAATGATAAGGGCTCGGGCTCCGCAGGTGAGCTAGTCTGACTGCCGTCCGAATCGGGGGTCAGAATCGGGCTCCCCCTCTCGGAGCATGAATCGGGCTCGGAATCAGAGTCAGAACTGTCACCCAAATCTGGAAACAGTTCCTCTGACTTCTTTTCCAAAAGGAACTTCTTCCTGGCTTCTTCCATCCTACGGGCAGACTCCTCTAGACTGGTGTTCTTCTTCTCCACTTGCTGGGAAACCTCCTTTTTGGAGCTTAAGTAGTCCTCCACCGCCTGTTTGACCAGGTTCGCAATGTCCAGTGCGGGAGAGTGAGGACCTGGGCCCCCACTGTACCTAGGCTAACTGATGGAGGTGGTGCGGAGGGTACTAGGCTCATGCCTAGGCTTAGCTTTTTCGGGCATCAACGCTGGCACTGGTCTCTCAGCGCGACCTAGGCCTTGCGGCATCGAAAGGTCGCCATTGATGCTCCTCCTCCGAGCGTTGTGGCTGGCTGGCTTCTTGCGTCGGGTTGCCGCAACTTCTGGAGGGGAGGGGCCTCCGGCTCCTGCGAGTTGGGTCCCGTTCCGGGCTCCTTAGCACTGTCCTCAGGATAGGAGGGTGAGGCATCAGGTCCGTCACCGGATCCCTCCTGGGGCTGGACTGATTGTGCCCGAGAGGAACAGGGGGTTACCTTGGCACCCGGCTGTGTCTCGGTACTGCTATGGTCATACCTAGATAGTTCGGCCTTTAGGCTAGGCGGGAACAAGCTCTCGGTTGCAGACCCCTTCTTGTTACGCTTCGAGGCAGGAACATGGATCCCAGCCCCTAGGGTAGCTCTTTCCTCTTACCTGCTTTCCTAGCCCCCGACGACGAAGGTTTCTTTAGCCTAAGTTTCTTGGGAAGGACACTAGGCTCACTAACTAGGTCCCCCGTTAATAAGGAGGAAGGATTACTAGGCCTAGTGTTCTCCAATTGGGCACTATCCCCCTCACACACGTCCTTAGGCCCCACAGTAGTCGGCCTAGGCTTATCGGCATCAACATTAGCGTCACTGAAAACACTCTCATGCGCCTCATAATAGAGCCTCCACTGATCATTATTCCACTGCGCACAGGTTGAACACTATGCATCAGGGGAACATTCAAAACCCTACAAGCAATACACCACAGATGAGGATCCGAGGTTGGCGAAGGCAAAGATGTACCGCAACGCATGCCATCGGAAACACACACAAATCCTCCCCGAAAAACCCACCATAGATCCGCCTTCCATACTTACAGGGAAGTTAGGATGCTAGGTAATACTAAAGGATAAATAAAAGGATAGGAAAAGGGCACTGGGGAAGCACTCAAGCACAGGATGTCAAAGATATATCACGATAAAGAAAGACTACAGTCGGCAGTCATGCGTTGTTTTATCTCAAGTCGGGTCAAGGCGGAAGGAGTAGGTGTTGACACGACGGCTACCGCGAAAAGAATGGTATCACAATGACCTACCCAAGCTGGCCCGGGCTCACCCCGCGCAGTTACCCCAGACCCAGGTACAGCGATTCAAGTTTGAACTCTTTGTATGCGGTAGCGGCGGCGCGTTCCCGCGGATATCCTTTTGTTAGACAACCGACGGTTTGTACTTAGTCGGAACAAAGTAAATAATAAAGATATATAAGCGCATTACGATTATAACAATTACATGTATAGCTGATAACAATCTGCATGAATAACTGGTAAACTGTTCTGCAATGACAGTTGAGTATAGCAATTATTTACAATAGGTACGAAAGTCAAGATGTCGTGACGTCATAATACAGAACTTGAAAGAACGTTCTAATTCAGAAAAATAATTACTTAAATTTGAGTCAGAGTCGAGTTACTTTTTCAATAACGAATATTTTCAAATTAATCATCATAAATATGTAAAATATTGATGTTTTACTACTTATTTAAAAATTAGCCAAGAGCACGCTTCTCGTCATCTTCTACCCAAACAGCTGTTTACCGCCTGGCTTGTTGTTGATGAGAAATCGTGTTTCGATTGTTGTGATAAAAGTGCTCCAGCGTCTGTGGGTACATGTGGTGTGCGGATTTATCACAGGAAATGGTTAGTTTATTGACACAAGCTACTCCGTAAACATCGAGATGGCGTCAATCTTCTAAATACCTCGAGTTGTAAGTAAAAATGTTGAACGCGTTTTGGTGAGATTTGCACTACGTTTGAGACCGTTTTCAGTACCCTCTGTTTAAATCTTAAAATTTGGCCTTAATTTCTAACTTTGGAGAAAATACTTACTTCGAAAGGAGAGTAGAGGTCTTTAGCTCCGTTTCTCACCAACAACAAGTCGCGACTGATGCCCATCTCGGGTGTCAGGACGCGTTATAATGTACTTTTTCGGAGGGTGGCTTGCATTGATGGTAGGTGGCCTGCTTGGCCTGCTGTGATGTTCTACCCTACTAGCTAGCTATCTGTCTGAGAAGAGTTCTACACCAAAGCCTAACCTAACTTGGGGTTTATTTAAACCACAAAGATATTAAACAGGACTTATATGGCAACATGAACCAGGGAGCACTTACAGATTAGCGGGCCCACTCGACCGCCGACCGAAATCGGCGGAAGAACACCAAAACCAATATGGCGGCGATACCAAAACAACAACAAACAAAGTAGGGAGCTACTACGTATCCGCGACGATCGATTTATGTGTGCTGTCAGTAAGGCCGTGGCGGAACGGCGCTTCGCGCCTTATCCGCATATTTAAAGATTCTTGGCAGGCACGGCATGTTCTGGCAAGAGGTAGGGGGAAACATCAGTTCAGGCCAACCCTCATCACGGTGGACGGGTCTTATTCACTCGATATTTAATTGGTGAAACATGAATACAATTGCAACTCTAAGCATACCATTTAAAAGACTGAAGTTTCGTCAACATATTGTGATATATGAAAGCCCCATACGAACTAAAATAAGCATGTGAGCTCTTCGTAAAATATGTTTTCAAGGCAGTTTTGAAATCCAATATGGCGGCTACGTTTTTCATGGACGGTTCTCATCAGTGACGGACACCATCTTTCCCCAGCCTTCCCAGCACTCATTTGAACAATGTTAGCGTATGTATGTAACGTTTATTGATCTTACTCAAGATTGCAGTTGTAATCAGCACAATAAAACAACATTTTGTTGCCTATATTAGTGAAAGTATGAAACTTGTTATTCCCGGGGTTATGGTTGGAACTGAATTCATTCTTACCTTGTAATCGGCGGTTTTTATCCTTACTGCCATCACAACTGAAACTCCACAGTGCTTATTTGATTGTTATTATACACATTTTGGTCTCAGTCACTCCACATTGCACTTTAAACCCGTTGCTGTTCCTGGTTTCTAAGCGCGGCGCGCCATAAAACACAATTACAAACAGCAGACGACGACAGACGACGACAGACGACGAAACTGCAAAGTTTTATTCCCTAAACTGTTTACTTTACTCGTTATTTAGTTTAAATTTACATTGTTATTTAAAAATTTTGATTTAATTCATGTATATTATCCCTTTTTAGCAACCAAATTACCCCGAAAAATTACAGATATTTCTAACGTAGATAAAATCAAATGTTTCTAACGTTTTCGTACATCTGGCTGCCGAAAACCATAGAGGAACGAATACGGAAAAGTGCATAGAGGAACGACTACGTTTTTTTTTTTTTTTTGCTTTTTTGTTTTTGCTAGCACTTTTCATTGATTTCAGTCTATTAGTATTTTGAATTTCTTAAATAATCGTATGCCAGAAATAAATGTAACCTTTAATGTTTGCATGCTTTAATGTTTGCATGCTAAGAATGGCAAAATCATCGTTGCCACATTAGTGGAGGCTTCACACATACGCCGTTCCATTATTATAAACTGTTTCCATGAATTCTAGTTGTCATAGTAATGCAATAATGATAAAATTGCTTTAATATTTATGTATATATACTTCCAATACATAGCCTAATTTCACCAATTTCAACGTTTTGTGTGTAGTCTTATACCCAGTTTGGAGGGTCAACACATACCGAATGGCAACAGAGAGAGAGAGAAAGGAAGGCGGCGGAGGAACGAAGAAGAAAAGGGATGGCGGTGGAGGGGGGGGGTGGGGGGGTGGGGGGGAGAGGGTAGGTGGAGCTTTATACGCGTGTTCGTATCCATTTCTGCATAATGGAGTTTTTGTCTCTTGGTACAAGGACAAGTGTCGTTATTCTTTACGATTAGTGATTCACGATACCCTTATAAATTACGGCACTGGGTGTAATGCACTATAGCAAAATCTCGTTCTGTTACGAGTGTTCGTTACAGAAATAGGTATTGCCCAAAAACGTGCCTTGGCACTGTCTCTGAAACCCATAGTAGACATGCTGCTTAGTTGTCAATCAAGTTTTTATAACCAAGTATTTTTTACAAGCTAGCTATTGAATAAATTTGTATTTTTCTCAGTCAAAAACATATGCCCCTCAATGCTAACTTTCCTCTGTTTAACGACTTTCTGGTCATTGCAAATTCGGCCCCATAATTTCTTATGGTGCAAAAACAGACAGAGGCCCATGGACCGAAAACGATTGCGTCACACTACGGCGATAATCCAGCAGTAAAACATCTTCATATATCCAAAAAGTAAATAATAAAGATATATATGCGCATTACGATTATAACAATTACATGTATAGCTGATAACAATCTGCACGAATAACTGGTAAACTGTTCTGCAATGACAGTGAGTATAGCAATTATTTACAATAGGTACGAAACGTCAAGATGTCGTGACGTCATAATACAGAACTTGAAAGAACGTTCTAATTCAGAAAAATAATTACTTAAATTTGAGTCAGAGGCGAGTACTTTTTCAATAACGAATATTTTCAAATTAATCATCATAAATATGTAAAATATTGATGTTTTACTACTTATTTAAAAATTAGCCAAGAGAACGCTTCTCGTCATCTTCTACCCCAACAGCTGTTTACGCCTGGCTTGTTGTTGATGAGAATCGTTTGTTTCGATTGTTGTGATAAAGTGCTCCAGCGTCTGTGGGTACAAGTGGTGTGCGGATTTATCACAGGAAATGGGTTAGTTTATTGACACAAGCTACTCCGTAAACATCGAGATGGCGTCAATCTTCGAAACATTTTTAGTTGTAAGTAAAAATTTCTAAAGCGTTTTGGTGAGATTTCCACTGCCGTGGGCGCCATTTTCAGTACCCTCTGTTTAAATCTGTTTAAATCTTAAAATTTGGCCTTAATTTCTAACTTTGGGGAAAATACTTACTTCGAAAGGAGAGTAGAGGTCTTTAGCTCCGTTTCTCACCAACAACAAGTCGCGACTGATGCCCATCTCGGGTGTCAGGACGCGTTATAATGTACTTTTTCGGAGGGTGGCTTGCACTGATGGTAGCTGGCCTGCGTGGCCTGCTTTGATGTTTTACCCTAATGCTTGCGCTGCGCGCGCTAACCACAGGGGTTACAGTAAGGCTACTTACCGTGGCGGATGGATTTGGGTGTCGCGATACCAAAACAACAACAAACAAAGTAGGGAGCAACTGGCCCGGTAAAGTGTAAACAACCCTGAACCAGTTTATTTATAAAAATATAACCAAAATAAATCTAAATAAACCTGAAGAAACAAATGTCATTTGCCTCATAGCTACCTACCTACCTATGGTTTACTTTAACCCACATAAACTGATTAATTTCAAATAAATTAAACCCAAATAAACCTAATAAATTACATGAACGATAAATCTACATAAACCGGTTTATTTCAAATAAATTAAACCCAAAATAAACCTAGGTAGTAAACAAAAAGCCATCGGCCTCATACCTACGGCGAGTCGGGGAACCATCTTTACGGTTTATTTAAACCGTACGATAGGGATCTAAACAAATATAAAATATTTTGTAAGGTAAAGAATTTACGTCCATAAGCCGATAAATAAACCGAAAATAACCCTAAACACCCTCGAATTCGTAAGGCGAATCGGGGCACCATCTTTACGGTTTATACAAACCGTTATAGTAATTAAAACCGTCAAGTATAAAACTTATGGTAAGATTACGAATTCACGTGCACAAACCGGTTTATTTCAAACGAAATCAACTGAAAATAAACCACAAACGCCAACCTCCTCCTCCTCTTCGTACAATGGCGACCCCCGAGACCGACCACCCGACACTCTTCCCACCCAACTTCTCCCCCTTATTTCACCTCCTTTCCCTCCTGTTCGCCTCGATTTCTCCCTCCCGTCGAATCGGTCGATCCTCCGGCGGCTAATTCCACCGACTCCCCGTCGGGTTCATCCAGAATTCGGGTGGAGATCGGCGGAAATGTGAAGGCTTCGAGGTCGATGGTTTGGGGTGGCTGGGCTTCGTCTTCGACTCTTCGTCTTCTTCTTCTTCCTTCGGCTTTATTATGGTTGTTGTTGGATGTCGTACCTTTATTAGGTTCATTGTCGTTTATTTGGGGTTTTGGGGTTTTGAGGTGGTTATGAGTTGGGTTTTAGGGTCTTTAAGGTTTTTGTGAGTTTTTAATGATGGTTTTTTATACATTCAAGTTATTTTTATATGATTTTATGGCGATTTTTGGTTGTAATTTTTCGGGTTGAGTTGTCTTTATAAGGGGTTGTTTTGAGTGGTGGGTGGGGTTTGAGGTAGTTTTGAGGTGGTTTATCGAGGATTTTAGGGGTGGTTTCTCGTGTTTTGTGGCTTTTTTAAAGTTTTTTTAAATTTAAATTTATTTTTTGTATGATTTTAGGGGGATTTGGGATCGTATTTTTCGGGTTTCCTTGAAGGGTGGGTGGGGTTTGATGAGGTTTTGGGAGTTTTTTTATGTTTATTCGTACATTTAAATAGTTTTATATGATTTTATGGAATTCAGGTGGGATTTGGAATGTATTTTTGGGAGGCAAGTTGTAACTTTTTAGGGTTGGATGTGTCGTTTTTAAGGTTGTAGGGAAGGGGGTTTGGTCTTTTATAGTATTTCGGGGTTTCATTATGATGTTTACATATAGCTACATGCCAAAACCAACCCAAAATAAGTAACAAAAAAACCTTTAAAATAAAAAACAGGTTTCAACACCAATATCCACACATAAAAACCATATAATTCTTGTCTATTTTTTAAAGTTTTTGGGTTTGGTTGTCATGTTTATTGTAATCTTAATTCGTTAATTATGCAAAACAATTCAGTTCTAAATCTATTTTAATACTTGTGTTGAGAGAGAGAGAGAGAGAGAGAGAGAGAGAGAGAGAGAGAGAGAGAGAGAGAGAGAATGGCTTTTGGAAATTGAACCGAACAAATGTGGTGTATGACAACAAACCCTTTGCAATAATTTATCAATTCTTATCCTATATATTTGATATACGGAATCTCATATATTCTGGTGAAAAATAATCTTTAAATGTTTTACTATCCTTAAATGAAGTTATTAATGTCAGACATGATGGAAAAACAGTAAATTATCATAAAATTTAAAAGGAAATCAAAGTCTGTCTCCCACCATGGCTAGTAGGATACTTAATACTCAAAAGATCCATAATTTCTAAAAAAACAAAATGCATTACACTGACATATATAAAGAATGTGTCACATAATCTCACACAGAATCTATTTCAATTTTGAAATATAAAATTTTTTAAAAATCAAAACTAAAAACTCCTCCTACGATGTACGATAACTATCAATAGCGACCAGCAAAACATTGCCATAGATACAGATGTCATATCGATTTACGAATATTTGTCTGATAGTTTTTCCTTTCTTTCTTTCTTTTTAATAGATTCTATGTGCCCAGCTGGCACATCTACGTGGTCACCACATGAACACAACATTACGAAATCGTTGTGGTCACGTTACATTTGTGTGTGAAATAAACGTAGATCTGTGGAAGCAACATAGAGATTTACGTGAAAATATCACCTCCTAACCATTAACATAGCGCTTGGGAATAATGTTCTTGTAATGATAATGAAAAGTCTAAATTAAAAACAGTACTCAGTATTGACAATTTTATTCTATCAAAAATAGTATATGTCAATTGAGACATTTGTAAACAAAGGAAATGTTATATAATCAGGTACAGTGCATAATTAGCTGATATTGACAAAAAAATATTTACATTTCAATGCTGGGTATAAAAATATATACAAATATATATTAACAGAAAAATTAGTACATTCCAAGGGGGTTTGGGGTATAAATACTACAAGGGAATATATATCAAAAGAAAATTAGTACATTCTATGGCTGGGTATGAATATTTACGAATAAAAGAAAAATATGGTACATTCCAAGACTAGGTATAAATATATACGAATATATATTAACAGAAAAACAGAGTACAAAATACAGTAACAAAATACAGTATATTCCATGGAAACTAATATGTATCAAGAAAAATTTAGATTCAAGGGCAGCAATAGTATACAGCCATAGATGAAAAAAAAGAATTCCAATAAGAGTACAAAATATACAATAATAAAAATAGCAAATTCCAAGTAGGCCGTAGATTAGTAAATACAATGTCAAATATAGTACATACCATAGTCAATGATGTGTTTTAAGAAAAATAAATATTACCAGGTCATAAACAGTATACAGCATATAAACATAGCTGGAAAAAAAATCCACGAAAGGTATAAAATATATATTAACAAAAAAAGCACATTCCAAATAGGCCATAAATTGGTATAAAATACAATGAGGAAAATAGTACATTCCATTTTCAAAATTATAGGTTAAAAAAGAATAAATTCAATGGGATTAATTAATAATAAAAAAAAGAATTCCATAAAGAGCATAAAATATATATTAACAAAAACAGCACTTTCCAAGTAGGCCATAAATTGGTATATAACAAAATATTTAGATATGTAAATTCAAGAGAGGGCATAGATAATATACATATAAATATATTTGAACCAAAAGAATATTCCTGGAAGAGTAAACAGCATATAAAACCGAAAATAGTGCATTCCATGGGCAAAAATATTTTTGGAAAGAAAATTTTAAAAAAGGTTAGGCATAAATATAGTTTTGTGAAAAATAATTCATATCTCATGGGCTATACATACATATATAAATAAAAAATAAAACATTTCTCTTAGGCCCTAAATATATAACAAAAATAGTACCATAAAGCACAAAGATATTCTGCAAAAAGAAGATCGCCTCTGATTCATAGTAGTACTCTATTTTATCTCTCCTGGTAACAGTTAAGAAATAAAAATATGTTATGAATTATAACATCATGAATTTTATCTTGCACAAGAGGGTTCTTTGGAGAGAGGTATACTTATTTGTGCTGATTCGCTTGCACATCGACAATGACTGCGTTAAGTAGTAGCAGGTGGTAAATGATGGTTATGTGGTATAGAGAGTGGGAAGTATGATGACAAGAGTATGTGTGGGCGGAGGGCCTCATACTGTATATGACCTTTCTGGGGCACTGGACATCTTGCACTCTATCTTTATTTAAACTGCGCCTATACTCTGTTTTTTCCCATCTGTCCATCTGCCTGTGGTATTTGCGCATGGTAACACTGCGTCCCGGGCTTTAAATAGTATCCCATTTCGAATATTAACGGTGTAATTCGCGTACAGTATATTATTAAAACACTTCTTTTCAGGTGCAAATGTACACCCAGATATCCTTTTATTTACCCAAAACTTACACATAGCGTAACTATTTAAAGCCCGGGACGCAGTGTTACCATGCGAAAACACCAAAGGTGGATTGACAGATAAAAAAAAAACAAAAAACTGAGTATAGTTTTCTGAATCGGATGACTCTTAATTGTGCTATTAAATAATTGGGTCTTTTAGGCTCAGGATCCTGTGGGAAGAGCCAACATTACGATGTTAAAGTTGAGAGTCTTGACTTTTCTTAAAAGGAATCAAAATTTATCACAAAGCATATGAAAAAAGAGGGGTTTTTATATGGGGGTTGTAAGAGATGTTTAAGAAATATGTCTACCCTGACAGCATCTCTAAAACAGGTACTGAGAATAGGGAAGAACAGGCAAGAATGTGCGCAGTGGAAAGGGTTTACCTGAGAGAAGCATGTGGAGTGATAGATAATAGGGCAAGACTGATGGGAGTGTTTGTGTACAAGTGGAGTGGAAAGTAGACTGGAGAAGGGAATATGATGGATATCGAAGTGCTGCTTTAATACCAAAATGCATATTCTTTATTCCTTAATATCAAAAATGATCAAATTAAGGGAATACCTAAACATTAATTCAAGCTCAATGCTCACCTTGTATTGTATAGCCACCTTTTCTTTTATGGGCATGCTTCAGGACTTCACTAATTTCATCTTCCTTTCTGTAGTTTCTTAAGAATGCTCCTTTGGGTAGAGAAACCAAAACATATGACGTAAGCAAGATTCAATTTACATTTTAGAGAAATCAAAACATATCAAAGGTAGCAAGATTTAATTGTTTTAATTTCATCAACCACAGCAAAAGACAAAATTTTAAAAGTAATTTGCATTTTTCATAACTATACAAACCTGAGTTCTTTACTCAGGTTTGTGTATTTGTGTAGAAACAAATATTATTTTACTACTTAAGATAATTCTGTAAGTCGATGTTGTAACTAAGAAATTCTGAGGTACACTTACTGATGACAACTTTGCAGATAGGAAGATCAGTAAATGGTAGCTTTCCTTTTCTTCCCTTTAGACTATATGAGGACCACACACTATTGCTTCCAAGATTCTTATTTTTAATAATCCTATGCACTGTGTCTCCAAGGCTATGCCCTCCTAATGATGACAAATACAGCGTCTGCAATATATAGGAAGAAAATAATAAAATTTACTGTTCTCATGCATAAAAAATAGCCTTACATCTATATTCAGAGTAGCCAGAACGGTCTGCTATATATAATGGCAGCCCCAAAACGCTTGAAAAAGCAGTTCTAACCTCCAAGATAATATAACTTGTTCTTGCCAATTTATTTTTGAAGCTACAGATTGTAGCAGGTTTACCATCAGCCACTGATTTTCCTCAATTTTCTGAGGCGTGTCAACATTGTAGCTCTGTACTCCGTATCTAGCAGATAGATTACCAGTCTCCAATAAACTATTTTTTCAAAGCAGAGGTGCTACAGTATGCATATTCAGATATTGAGCACAATTTTCTTTATGTAAAACATTTAATAAATACATGATGAAAAGTATACCATATACCTGCAGCCTCTGCCTCTGACGCAGCTACAAATCCTCTTAGACCTAAATCTGCAAATCTTGAAGATGTGGCTGTGAGAAAATTGATTATATATGAATATGCTGTGTAACTTTAAGGTGTTATATATTTCACTACATCCAAAATTAATGCACAATCAAATTACAGTTTAAAATGAAATTCAGTATTTCATGTTTTTAAAGGGATATTTGTACAAAAACATCGCTACCTTCATCTGCAGCTCCAACTAGAGATAATCTGAAATAATAATTATTGTAGATTACCTGTTAAATCTTTATAGAAATACAGTAGAATGAGACAAGGTCAGTTTTAATAATCAGTCTTTGAACTCCATATATCCAAGTTCCCTAAAATAATTTTGCGAACAAAAGCACAAATCTTGTGCACATAACTTACCTTTTGTTCAACTGGAGTTTTCCTTTAAACCTTTTTGAGACCTCTCGAGTGGATTCTGTAAATGAATTAATATTCATTATTTCATGCCAATGATGCAACTCAAAATACATCTAATTCATATCATACATATAGTTTTAAAATATACCTGATTTGTAGTTCTTTATATTGCCATTTTTTATGGACTTTTCTTTGGTAGGGCAGTGAAGAGCTGTCTCTGGAAGATGCATCAAATCCTCCTGTAAGAAAAGTGTTGAATGTAGTGGTAAAGGTTGACAACTTATATTTAGACAATGATCAAAGTTCCCCCAAGCCACCAAAACAACACCCCCCCCCTACAAAGATTAAAACACTACCAGATAAAAGCATTAAGCTTAGCTCACGAAGCAGTATACAGGAAGGGAAGCTCCATTGGTTAAGTTACAAAATGTTAGGCTAGGTTAGTTTACCTTATGGTTGCCCCATAATAGGTTAGGTTGGTTTACTTTACGTGGGGTCCAGTGCGTTAAGGGAATTTCAATTAAGGTAACTAGCCTAGATTTTCAATGAAGCCTATCTATACCCTAACGTACCTTTGGAGCTTTTATAGTTTGGTTGGGACGGACCGGGTCACCAGTTGATATGTGGGTAAAGATCTACCATTTATTTACTATTACACAAGATTTGTAATGAATAAAATAGGAACTATTACTGGTGTATTTATAGAAACAAAATAGTTCAGAACAATGTTAACTTAAAGACGAAAAAACTATTATAGAAACAAAATAGCTCAAAATAATGCCAAAATAAAGAGTAAAACAATTATAAAAAGCAAAACAACTCAAAATAATGTTAGAGAGAAAAAAACAAATTATAGAAACAAGATAGCTCAAAATAATGCCAAAATAAAGAAAAATACAATTATAGAAACAAAATAGCTCAAAATAATGCCAAATTAAAGAGAACAAACCAATTATGAAACCATAACAACTCAACATAATGCCAAATTAAAGACGAAAAAACAATTCTAGAAAGAAAATAGCTCAAAATAATGTTATAATCATTTAATAGAAAGAGCCGTTACATCTCCTACGCCCTCTCGTACCCTTCCCATACTACTACAACCACAATCCAGGCGACAAGGCCGCATTTTCGAGGAACTTTTCTGGAAGTTTCCGACGCCGTCGGCCTACCAGTTCCATTTCCGGACGTTTTCCTAGCATTTCCTCGTCGTTTCCTCGCAGGAGGAGGTTTCCGCGCCGTCCGCAGCCATGAACTCCGCCCCTGAGAGCGGAAATCCGCACGTGTTCTTGGACGTCAAGATCGGGGAGGAGAATGGTGACATTTTTTCTTCATTTTAAAATTGAATTTAATTCAATTTCGTAATTTTTTAAATTTAAATTCAGATCATTTGATAATTGGTTTAATAAACCAATAAATTACGGTGTATTAAACGGGTTCATTCAACCTAAAACTTGAATTTTTAAATAGTAATTTGTGAGAATTTTTTTCTTTGTTTACTTCAATCTTCTCGATTTTTCTGTAGGAATTTGGGTTGTATTAGATTAGTTTCATATAAGCCAAGGGGTTGCGGTTTAGTAAACCAACCAAGGGGTTATGGTTTAATAAATCAAGGGGTTGTGGTTTGATAAACAAAGGGATTGTGGTGTAATACATAAACCAATCGATTACGGCTTAATAAACCAAAGAGATTATGGTTTAATGAACCAAAGTATTATGGTTTTATATACGAACGGATTTAGGTTTTAGTAAGCTGCTTTATTAGATAGGTATACCTAATCCAAGGAATTTTTAATCCTAATTGGTATTTTTCTTTGTTTATTAATACTACTTCTTTACATTATGTTGTAGGAATTTGGGTTACTATTTTATTGATTGGTGTAATTAAAAAAAAGGGATTATGGTTTAATATACCAAAATTAACCTAAACCATATGATTTTAGGGCAATAGGGGGAAATATCCTTTATGTGGAAAGTCTAATTTTTTTTTTAAAGAATCCCAATTTGTTATGACTGGTTTAATAGTTAAACCACTGTGTCTAAACCTATGCATAAACCTGAACAAATATTTTGTATGAATGAATTATTTGTTAATTTTAAAAATCTTACTAATTTCTGGTGTTGGAAGCCAATGATTGTTTGATAAAAACAAAAGGGATTACTGTTTAATAAACTGCTAAGCTAAACCTAACCCAAGCCCAGAGATGTCTAGATATACTATTCTGATAAATATAAACCACAAGATCAAATATATTTTGTAAATTAAGAGTCCAAGCCCAGACCCAGGTATATAACCTAGGCTAAACTGTTTCAGTAATGGTCACGAGTATTGAGGAACATGGGGTAGTTTTATGTTTCTGATATTTAGTGTTCCTTTTTGGGGGGGAAAGGGGAGGGACGCTCGTTCAATGGGGCCAAAAGCTCCCCCGGCCAGGTCAGGGTACGTCGCCCTAAGTCAGGTTAGGAAAGCAAATTCTGTATAGGTCAGGATACAGCGTTCTAGGAGAGGTTAGGTTAGGTTTCGCCGGTGGAATCTTTGTTCGTTGGTCTTGGCTGGTCCTTAGAGGGCTCAACCCCACTGCAGCCAAGCAAGGGCACAGTGCCCTAGGTTAGGTTGTGATGAATAAAGTTACTTTAGTCATTTTTAGGTAAGAATGTCCTGGTAGGCTACTCCCGCCGTTTACCGTTGCTCCGATAGTAATGTGGGTGATTCCCTTAGGCTAGTGCGTATCAATGATGTGTCCCCCCCCCCCGTACTTTAAAAATTTTTAAAACTGCCTGTTTTGTTAGTTGAAACTCAAGAAAAAACCACTAATATAAATGGTTATACCTGGGTTTTTTAATAGTTTTGTCACAAAACGTGCATTTTATGATGAAATTGAGAAAAAAATAGGAATTTGTGCATATTCCTCATAGAAAAATACTGCTAATATGTGAATTTCTCCTCACATAATGGGTAGATACAGTCCGAAGAGATATCCGTAAATACGTAAGTCCGCGAATGCCGAGAACGCAAATATGGGGGTCCATTGTATGGTCTAGAAGACAAAGATATCACAGAGCCAATCACAGAGAATCACTGTCTCTGACCCAAGCTAGAGTCTTTTACTTAAAGGCCATCTTGGACACGTTCCTGCACGAGTAGTCGTGTTTTCAGGTATTCGTTGGCCACAAATATCCTAATCTTGAGGAATTTCATGGCTGTAGCGTGATGATATTTGCACACATGCATGATGTATAATTATGAATGCGTTGACTGGGAATACTACCTTGATGTTAAAAGTCCTGGTTTACAGACTTAAGAAGAATACTGATTATCTTGAATATATTTTTTTCTGTCAGAAAAATGACAAAAATCAGATAATTGGGTGGAAGGTTAGTACTAGTATTTTACATGGAATGTTTTTATTTTTAAGTTTACTGCTTTCGATCAATAAGTAGCTAATAAGAAGTCATTTTCTTTTCTCTATCGTTGCAGTTGGGAGGATAGTGTTGGAGCTATTTGCCGATAAATGTCCTCGCACTGCGGAAAACTTCAGGACATTATGCACGGGCGAGAAGGGCATGGGTTCGAAAGGCTACCCTCTACATTTTAAAGGATCCACATTTCACCGAAGTAAGTTAATGCTTTGAATTTTTTCAAAAACAAAATCGTACATTTTTTTTTAATACTTTATAATCTAACTCTCATGATGTGGTACTTTTGGCAAATAAGCATATGATGAGAATACTCCAGAATATTTATGGCTGTTCAGACAATTGCTGTGAAAACAGTTTCTTGCAGGTATTTCATAACTGTAATGTCTTCTCCAAACTTTAAGATTCTTTTTGTAAACCACCTTCCAGTTAGCAAATAAGCTGTCGCCGAATGATTTTTTAATGCAAATTCTCATAGTTCGTAGATCCAGGGAAGATGGAATTTGTGTTTAGAATATTATATCTCTTGCTGAACCTGATGACTGGTACTACACCAATATTCTATTTCTGATTGCAAGTGATTCATGGAAACCATCTTTTTATTTGGAAAGCCTGCCATTTCAGTTTGCTGTTGTTCTAGACTTAAAGCTGTAAACAAAAAATGAGTTGCATTCAATAACTTGCTTTCATAACTGATCAGAATATCCAATCCCTTTTGAATGTTCCCTATAGACCCCATATAGGCCTATACTTACAGCATTCCTTTGTCCCAGGTTCCTGTAGATGCTACTGAAGGGTCTTCACTGTGTCCCATCAGCTGTTTTGCTCTATGCTTTTATACTTTTCCTTTATTGTATGATGTCTCTTCTCATCTGCAAAGTTGTCCAAATTCTTTAAATTTACGTTGCCTCAATCTTCCACCTCTTTCAAGAATTATTCCTTCAAACAAGCCGTATGAGGCTGTCAGTGGACTTCACACAGTTGCACTGTAGAAAGTTCATTGCAGCATCCCTTCAGCCCTAACCGGCAACCCCTTTCATTCCTTTTACTGAACCTCATGTCATATTTTCTTCCTTCCATCCAACTGGCCACCCTCTTCGAACAATTATTTCACAGTGCAACTGCGAAGATTTCCTCCTGTTACACCTTATTGCTTTCAGCTTCCCTTTTCATAGGTCCCAATGCTTGGCGTCTCGCTTAAATTTTATTTCCCCATTCCAATCGCAGTTCCCCTTGTTTCACTACAGTTATCGAGAACTTCATGGTCCAAGGAGGTGACTTTACCAACCATGACGGAACAGGTGGTGAAAGCATATACGGCGAAAGGTTTGACGACGAAAACCTGGAACTGAAACACACCTCAGACGGTATTCTGTCCATGGCCAATGCAGGCCCGAATACCAATGGCTCGCAGTTCTTCATCACGTTGGACGCCACTCCTCACCTCAACGGGAAACACGTCGTCTTCGGGAAGGTTGTCAAAGGGATGGGAGTTGTGAGAGCGCTCGAGAAGGTTAAGACGGATGGGGATAAACCAGTCGAGGTAGGTAGTTTATTATTCAGCTCTTACATTACCCGTATTCATTACCAGAAGTACGAAGGGCTATAGGATGTTAAAGAGATTGTTTTTTCATCTTTTTAGACTTGTAGTCTACAGGGATAAATAATCAAGTAAAGGGAAATTGTGTGTAACAGTTTAATCTTTTTGCTTTTGGGAATGTTAGTGGAAGTCTTTGGAATGAGTACAACTTATCTCTTATCTTCTCTTATAATTATCTTTGTGGTTGGGAGGTTACATCTGTGTATTATTGCATATCCTTATAACTTGCTTTATCATAACATTGTATATGTTGTATGGGGTTTAAAGAAAGCATCCCTTTGCAAATAAAACAAATTAATACCCAGGTTTTATGTAGGTTTTGATGTTTACGTCAACTTTCTTCAGCGGGCATCTCACTCGGAAAGTAATAGCCCTCTAATCTGACCTTGCTTACAGAAATGCGAAATCTACGACTGCGGTCAGTTCGAGCCTGGGCAGTCGTTTGGCATCATGGATGACGATGGTACCTGCGACATTTACCCCCAGTACCCGGAGGATTCGGATCTCGACTTCGGCAATATGGCTGTGAGTATCTTTGTCGTGGCTATAGTACTGTAGTTTGGAAGAATTACAGGAGATTGATTACTTATGTGGTTATGAAGTCATTCAGTGCTGGAATGGAAACAGACTAGAAACATTTGAAAGCTGTAAGAGGAGGAGAACCTAACAATTGCACCATGAAACAATTCTTAGGAGAGGGTTGAGGAAAGTAAATTGGAAGAAGGAATATGAACGGAGGTACAGTAAAAGGAGTGAAAGGGGTTGTAGTTAGGGGACAAAGGGATGCTGCAAAGAACAGTATAATGCTTACACTGCCTGCATTAGGTGCACTTAAGTATATCTTAGTTTTACGAGACCACTGAGCTGATTAACAACTCTCCTAGGGCTGGCCCTAAGGATTAGATATTTTTACTCGGCTAGGAACCAATTGGTCACCTAGCAATGGGACCTGCAGCTTATTGTGGGATCCGAACCACGTTATAGTGAGAGACGAATTTCTATCGCCAGAAACAAATTCCTCTGATTCCGCGTTGGCCGAGCCGAGAATCGAACTTCAGACCACCGGACTGGTAGCAGAGTGCGAAAACCGCTCGTCCAACAAGGAACTCTTAGGTGCACTGATAGCACTACCCCCTACTGGGCTTGTTTGCCTATCGGCAGCAGAGTGGAGTCAATAGTATGGTACATTTTAGGTTATCAAATCTATAATTTGTTTCTGGTTTTGATAGATATTTTTATGACAAGACTCAATAGACTTTTTGCTATTCAGTAGTGAGTACATGATTGTATGTATAAGTATTACTTAATAAAATCCACTTGGGACTGAAATGACCTAAGAACAGTTTGATTCAAAGATTAAAAGTTTTCCTCTTGTTATACCTTTCAAAGGTTTTTGCTGTCATTTTCCATTTCAGGGCTGAATGACCTCATAGGTCCCAGCGCTTGGCTTTTCAGCCTAAATTCTACCTTCTATTGTATTCTATTCTCACTAAAGAGCATAAGAGTAGAATTATGGCTCAGTTGTTGTAAAATTCTGTGAAAAAGTTAGTGCTGTGTGTGTCCTTGTAAATCCTTCAAAAATCGCTCACTTCTCTTTCCAGTTGGACCAGTTACTCAAAGCTGTTAGCGACATAAAAGACGCTGGCAACATGGTCTTCAAGAAACAGGACTACAACACTGCCATCAACAAATATCGAAAAAGTCTCTTGTACATTAATAGGTAGGTTTTTGTGGGATAGTGAAGTGCTGCAATGAAATTGAAATGAAAAATGGATTGATGTTGCTTGCATTAATACAAACTCTATTTGTTTATGACATGTAATTGCGTTATGTGCAGTTGCTGTAGTATTTGGTTGTGTCTATTTTTTGTCTTATAAATTGTGAAAATACATCACAGGCAGTCCCCGGTTTACGACGTTCCGAGGTTAAGGCGCTTTTCAATTATATTTATCAGAAATTATTTCCAGGGTTACGACGCCTACAAACACTGATCTGGCAGAAGAAATATGACACCAAAAATGCAATAAGAATGCAGTTTACATAGTATTTAATGCACCCAAAGCATTAAAAGTAAGGTTTTCTTAGGATTTTTTATGATGTTCCGGCTTACGACGCGTCTCAAGAACGGACCCCCCGTCGTAACCCGGGGACTGCCTTACTGTAGTATTTGATCTACTGTTACTGTTAAGATGTAACAGCTCTTATGTGTGCATTGTTACTTTTCATTATTATTGAAGTATGGGAGGAAACACTATTGAAGTATGAGAGGAAATACTATACAGTTTGAAAGCGCCTCAGCGGCGTGGTTGGTATGGTATTAGTGTCCCACCTCGGTGGTCGTGGGTTCAATTCTCGGCCATTCCATTGAGGAGTGAGAGATGTGTATTTCTGGTGATAGAAGTTCACTCTCGACGTGGTTCGGAAGTCACATCAAGCCGTTGGTCCTGTTGCTGAATAACCACTGGTTCCATGCAATGTAAAAGCACCATACAAACAAACAGTTTGAAAGACAAGAGAATAAGTAATATATAGTTCTTCATGAGTAACTGAAGGCACCCTATTTCCCATGCATATGCAAAGCTGACAACGCTGTTATGACTACATGTGAATTTAAAACTCAGAAAACCACTGTTTTTCATATTTGCTGCAACTCCCTTATGACTGTATATTGTCTTTTTGCAGTGTGTGTGTGTTAGTTAATAATTTGTGCACACACACACACTTCATCTTTGTAAAATGTCATCAAGCAGATTTTGTGTAGTCCAACTAGTCTTCCAGATGGATCCTAATTCAGTAGTTTAGCAAGGTCATTGAGTCACCACTAGCTTATTGTATAGCTCACTTGATAGAACCGGGCGTAAGGGACGATGCAAAGAACCTCTGGTAGCATCTACAGTGTGCCACACAAGGTGAACGAAGTGGTACCATGGGGTACAAGAAGTGAAAGTAATATGAAATGGTTTGACTTTGACTTTCCTCATGTGTAACTCGATCTCCAGCACAGTAATACAGAACTTTTTTTTTTTCCTACACTGACAGTAAAAGTAATTTTGTTTTAACATTTACTTGAATTTGATGATCTCCAAGTAACCTTTTGTCCTTTTTCAAACAGGATTAGAGGGAGGGAGGAAGAACTGAGTGAGGAAGACGAGAAGGCTATCAACACCCTTGCTGTCTCATGCCTTTTGAATCATGCGCTGTGCTGTACGAAGCTCAGTATTTTCAACAAAAGTATCCAGGATTGCAGCGAAGTAAGCGTTTAAATCTCAAGTACTGACTCTTAGGCTAACCACTGCTGATGTAAATGCCATGGGGTATGTAAAATGTTTGCAGAAAACTTTTCCAGCAAGGATGCACATTACTCCCCTATATTGCTAGTCTCCGTGTATTTTAATACATTTTTATATAATTATTAAGTTGAATGTTCGTAAGTAGGTGGCGTCTACAGTCGAGCTTATGAAGAAAATTTTTAAGCATAACCCATTTTCTTCAACTGATGAGATTAGCAAATTCACATAAATTATTTGTACGTACTTATCAATTTTTTTATTTCGACAGGCAATAGAGATGGACGAATCCAATGCAAAGGCGTACTTCCGTCGGGGGCAAGCGTACCACCTCGTCAAAGACCTGGACATGGCCAGGAAGGATCTCGAGAAAGCTCGGCAGCTGGAACCGGAGGACAAAGGAATCGCAAAGGAACTCGCCGTAGTCATAAACAAAATCAAAGCAGAACGAGACAAGGAGAAAAAGGCCTATGCCAAGCTGTTCCAGTGAAACCTTTCCATTAGGGACTGAAGTGCCAGTGTTTTTCTGAGTTCCGTAGGACTTTTCCATGTTTGTATGTCACAGAAGTGCCAGTGTTCTTGATTTCCGGTTTTCTCTTGAGACGCTAAGGACCTTTTCATTTTTATACGGGACCTCACTATGCTAAGTTCTCTGAGATGCTAATAAAGTCATAAAATTAAATATACTTGAATACTTTTACTATTCATTGACCAGGGTCATAAAGGTAATCAGCTGACCTAAAAATAGGTGACCAAGTTTTCCCTGCTTTTCACAGTGTACATGCGAAGGAGGTCAGGCCTTGTGTGTTAGGTCTCACCCGACCTCAAAATTTTATTACAAACCTTCAGCGTACTTAAAAGCGGTATTCTGTGCACGGATGATGGATAAAAGATGGAAGTCATACATGGTAACAGTTATGTTGCCACTTTTAAGCTGAAGCCATGTTTAGGTTCAGCCTAGTCCAGTAAAATCAAAAGATATATGGAAAACTTTAGTTTTTAGTGTATACACAATGAACAAAATCAAAATTTTACTTGCAGAATTAACACATTAGGAGGAAGATATTAAAACCCATCAGTACAGTGCAGTATAAGTTAGCCAAAAATGTCAAGAGATATTAATTTGCAGCCAACAAATCTCTTAGTTTTCATGACTGCTAATATCATCATCATCACTCTTTGAAGGTTAATTTTTTATGCAATAAAGTTGGCAAGTTCTTGGTGTCTTGGTCTCCTGATGTGGGACAACTTTAAGGAATCTTGGTCTGTTGAGAGACCCAATAGCAAATGATTTTCAGAGAATGTACATGTGCAAAATTTAGTACCTCCTTTCTTGAGAAGGTGACCTAAAACTTAAGGACAAGCAGGAGGAAACTGTTCTCGCCAGCTTTACATCGGCATTAAAAATGTGTAGTTCACTAAGAACCAAGAGGGCAATCATTTTATGAGTGCAAAAACAACTGCTTATGTCGCTCGAGAGAACGTGGAATACCACTCCGACAAGAGGTTAGGTATTCCGTAGTATGCTCTGCCCCTCATTGGTGACAGCAAGGGAGAGAAAGGTGCTTACTTAGCCCACAGGTTGTTTTCCATACTTTGAATTGACTTGCAAACTTTAATCCACAGCAGATAAAATGTCAAGTGATAAAAGCTCTTCTGAAGGGTATCTACCACAAAGTTTGTCATCTTACCCAGAACACCATTTAAATTAGTTAGTCTAAAAGCACTTTGTATAAATAACCTTGATAAAATTGTACTTCTGGTGGAATAGGGCCAAATTTATTGAAAACCAAATGGAAGTGTGTCATTAACTGAAGTTTCTACCCACTATACAAATAAGACAATCTGACATCTTACCAATAACAAATGTTGCAATTATAAACAAAACACGACAAAAGAATATAACATGATCACTTTACAAGTCATAACACAAAGACATCTCGGTTCAACATTCTTAGTGAAAGTGTCTGAAAATATTGATGTCATACTACTAGTACACAAACCAAGGGTGTATCAAAATTCCACATTCTCACCATATTTTATTATATAAAGATTTATTTCAACAGAACTTATTGAAGTGAAAATGGCATTTTACATTACTCGAAAAGGAAATTGACCTTACTCTCCAAGCTTCGTATCTAACTGTAGAAGCAGCACATGAAGTTAAAACTTAAATCTAAGACCTCAACTTTTCACGAAATAAATACAAACGTGGCTTGATGCAATTTTTTTCTTTTTGAAAGGGTCTGAATGGAGCGCTGAGGACCGACACACAACGTACAGGATTTTTAAAATTTCCCTGAAGTATTATCGACACCTAATCCAAATAAAAAGCCAAGTTTAATTTCCTTAAAGGTTGAACATCTAAATACAATGAAAATTAGTCATAAATAATCCCCTGGTCCTAATACAATAAAACCGAACTTCTCCGAAGGTTAACATCTAATCCTAATAAAAAAAAAAATTGATGAACTGCATCAAAGAGGGGCACCATAGATCCTGCAAACAGATGATTTTTATTCATATTTCAACAACTGTACCCAGCATATTTCCACACTATAAAGTTTCCAAAACTTACTTGGGTATTCACTGAGTAAACTGTAGTATATGTATATAAAAGTCCTACAAAGAACATTTCAATTAAAAAAAATAACTTTGATCCAATGATTTGCTAAAATAGGGTGTTTCACGTTTCACGAGAATAATACTAGCACTTTCAATCTCAACTAAAAGAATGATGATTACAAAACGGGGAATGGAGACCTGTGTGTACATAGGTATGGGAAAGGGAGAGGAGAGAGAGAAGGAGAACGCAGTGTTCGGAAAAGGTCAGGGAAGGATGGAGACTCCAGCCTAAGGCGGAGGTCACAAAGCGACACATACAAAACAAAGGTTTTCCGTTTTCCTTCTGCTTCCAACAACAACGAAGAAGAATCCACTCTTATATTTACTTTTCCATCTCGAGAACGGTTAACATAAATATAACAGCTGGCATCCGCGGATTCTTTCATTTTTTTTTTTTTCAACTTGTCTGCAAACGCTGCATCCACAAAAGCAGCAACTAGTTTTTTTTTTAATTCATTTATCTTATACTTTAAAAGGTTTTAACACTTTCGTGGGATAAAGAGCATGATGGCGAAAATTCCAAACAAATAATGTTTCTCTCCTTTGTCACCCAGCGTTCCAGTGTCTCTGATAAAGAAGAAAACTCACTGTCGATGACTAAGGATCAAAAAGCTTGCTTGCTTGTGGGCGGACTTCACAAATCCGCTTGTGATCAACTTTCGGCCATCATCCCCTGAACCGCCACCAACTTCCAGGGATTTTTAATCGATGTAGTTGGCAATCCACCGGAAGCCTTCTCCGTATCCTTGCCTTTTGAGTACCGAACACATGAATAGTTCTAGAGGACGCCCTGGGAGCTCACTGCGGGGAACTTTACTCTGGAAAGGAATGGAAACTCACTTAATAATGAATTACAGAGAGAACAGAATACATATGGAATTTAGTACAAAGGCCAATCGCTGGGACCTATGAGGTCGTTCAGCGCTGAAACAGAAATTGTCAGTAAAAAGGTGGAACGTCAGATGGAAGAATGAATATGCAGCACAAGGAACGACAGGGTTGCAGCTGCCGCAATGAATCTCAAGTAATGCCTACAGTGCGCCACATGAAGTGCCACAATTTGCATAAATCAGTGACTATAGCTGGTTCACTTAAGGTAGATTCTTCGGTGAGCCCTTTGCCTACAAGACGTTTGTTTGGCGGCCGCTGATTGGCTGAGAGCTGCCTACCTCCCGACACTATCGAATCGGCGGCTGCCAAACAAACGTCTCTTAAGCATAGGGCTCATCCAAGAATCTACCTTAAGTGAACCAGCTATAGTAGTTACAATAGACCACCAGGTTATGTTCAATAGGGGGAAAACTAGTATCGAAGTACAAATTGTAGAATTTTATGAAGCCAAGGCTGAATAAACATGAGAGAGAGCCTTTAATTTACCAAGACCTCTAAGTATAGCATACAACAGGCTATACATAATTCCACAATGGGACAGGGTTTAATGACTTTATAGGTAATGAAAGAGAACACATTTCCAAGTTGCAACAAATATTTACAACTTCAATAAGATACGTAACTGAATATTTGTTCAAAAATTTGGATGCTGTAAGAACTCGAAAGATTAGGCAAGTAGAAATAAATGAATAGATATGCAAATTGAAATTAAATATTACTCTTACCTCTTTGGCCTGAAGGCTAACCTTAAAACTAGTCTTCAGAAATGTAAAAATCAATAATATAGATGTGAGAGGCCAGTTGCAAAAGGTTAACTATGCTATTTGTAATGTATGTGGTATATAGCTATCAAGACTAGTGGAGCCACCAAACGGAGTTGCACCGAATCAATTGTTAGGAGAGGGTTAAAGAAAGTAAGATGGAAAGATATAATTCAGAGAGGTCCAGTTAAGGTGATGAAAGAGGTCGCGCAACTAGGGGCCGAAGAGAGACTGCAAAGAAACTCGAGTTACGCCTACAGCGTGCCACACAGGGAAAACCAGACTTAAGTACAAGGTAGGAGTTGAATTCGCGACAACTTACCTTTCCTGTGGTTTGTCCAAAGAGGCCAAAGTAGTGTCTGAACTCGTCTTCTGATGCAGCCCCCGGGATATCGATCTTGTTCCCCAAAATTACGATAGGTACGTTAGATAGCTGGTCGTCTGTTAACAGAGAATCCAGTTCGGCCTGGGGAAGGAAAAATACATATGTTGGTGTTAAATGATGCCATATAGTGCTCTGTACTGAGCTAATACCTTTCATGCTTGATTAAGACAAAGTTAAATTTGTCATTTATTTATCCGTTTAATAAATGATCTCTTCATCTTTGGAAACTTGAATCAATGGTCCCTATTTTCCAATTATAATAATAATACCAATTATCACCTCACAATGATGGCTATACAGTACAACTTGATCAAACTCACCTACCTTGAGTGGCGCTTAGCTATCATAAGAAGGGGAAATTCTAATTCTACCCAAAATGATGTACTATAATATTCATTGCAACACCATTAAAAACACATCCACTTTCCTAGCTAGAATCAATACATACCAAGACTTACTATATACAGTGGTCCCCCAGTATTCTCTGGGGATGCGTACCAGAACAACCCCCCCCATGAATAGTTAGAACCAGCGAATAGTTGGAACCCCTATGAAAACGCTGAAAACAGCCTGTTTTGTCAGTTAAAACTCAAGAAAAACCCACAAAAAATGTTAATGTACTAGGTTTTTTTAATAGTTCAATCACAAAAAGTGCATTTTATGATGAAATTGATAAAAAAACAGGAATTTGTGGATCTTTCTCATAGAAAAATACTGCGAATATGTGAATTTTCCGCGAATAATGTGGGGAAACGTTCCCCGAGAGAAATCCGCGAATACGGGTGGTCCACTGTAAGTGGAATACTTTCATCAATCAAGTGCCTTATCATTATGATACAAGTTTAACAAGAATGAGGGATTTGTTCTCAAATGTGGTGAAATTTACGAGTTGATAAAGAGTTTAAGCAGCTGGACAGTTCCTTGAAAAGGACCCAACAGGAACAATTATTATTCACGGGGCGTATCATCATTATGACAAATTTAATGAGAGGGGATGTTGCAAAGAACCTTATGTAATGCCAAGTGCACCACATGAAGTTTACTGACAGTACTACAACCCTATGGAGGGCACAGAAAGTGAGCCCTAGCGCCAACCACACACCTTTGATTCGGCAAATCGGTCTCTGTCGGCTGCATCTATAAGGAAGACGATGGCATCTACGGCAGGGAAGTAGTCCTTCCACACTCTTCGTGCTTGGTGATGGCCACCCAGATCGAAGGTTGTGAATTTAATCTGTCCTATGCTCAATTCTTCTGATGCTGTGGGATGGAAAGACCAGAAAAGTTTATAAAGTTACAGATCAATATATTACCAATGTATTATTCAACTCATTTTATCCAAAGTTCTCTAAAATTATAGATCAATAAACAGCGATTGTATTATTCAAGCTAGTTTTCCCATATTTATTCACAATACACAAATGTGACGTGCAAATTCTGGCGTGACACTAAACATAGGGCTAGTCCATGCTGTAAGAATTGCAAAACATTTCAGAGCCATGGAAATTATTATTAAGCAGGAAATATTCAACATTTCAAGTCTTAAATCAAGCAGTTTTTAAGTGTATGACAACCAAATCGAGACAGTGTTCACCATTTCAATCTAAATTCATGCAGTTTTAAGTATCTGAAGACCAAATTAAGTCAAACTTTGAGAGTACTAGAGTGGTTCAAACGCAAGATACCTACTTGGATGAAGAGTGGGAACGTGCTGAGCCATGCGGTCATCTTTCAACATGTGTAACAACGTTGTCTTTCCAGCATTGTCAAGACCCAAGAATAGCAGCTTACCGCTCTTCTTCCACAGACCTGCCAGCCAAGAGGAGCCATCAAGAGAAGCGTTAGAACATAAAAAGTGCATAAAAAGTTTGATAAACAACATAAAACGAGCGTACGATTGTTAATCGGTTCTGGATATGACACCGCGACAAAAAATGAGAATCTGGAAGTGAAAAAGCCTTAGGCCTAACTGAATGGCTGGCGGGTCGAGCTAAACAAAAGTTAGTAGAAGAGACTGACAGTCAATGAATTAAATTTTTTTTTAATACAATGTTAGTAAGGCACTGTGCACCATACATATACGTACAAGACACCACCCTACTTATCAAGATTCAACTTACTTTTATAGTAAATCAACTAACTTATATAGTAAAAATAACTTTTATGGTAAAAATAAACACTCCCCTCTGCCAATCTACTTTAAAGTTTGTTCTGCATGCCTATTCCGTACATACAATGACGCATTGCGTTTTTGGATTAAAAAACTTGAAAAGTTCTGTACTGACTTGAAGTAACCAACGTACAAACAAACAAATGGCCTTCTGGAATGTAACAGATTAGTAAGGAAGTAGTCAGTCTTAAAAATGAAAATATCGCCTAGATGACATAGTCTCTCCCTCAAATGTAACTCCAGGATCTTTAAGATCTTTCAAGACAGGAAAACATCTGGCCTATTATGTCGGAGTCACTTACATAGAGTGGTGTCCATCAGTCATATTCAATCCTACAAGATTCTCATTAACACGAAAAGACAGATATTGAAAGCAAGGCCATCTAGCTCCAACCTCCTGGGAACTCACATATATTCATTTGTACAGGTGTAATCCAATGCTCCTCTTTCAACTGAGTGAGTAAGGTTCTCTTTCCAGCCTTATCAAGGCCCATAAATAGGCACCGCAACTTTGGCGTCACAAGGCCTTAGTAATGGGAAGTATAATGTGAAGTAGATAATAAAAAGGTACCTATTCCTGACCCAATTTTAGCCCAAACAGATTTTACAAATTAAAATGATAAAACAATGATGACTTCTGGAGTTCTTGATGTAAATTATATTACTTGAGAGTATTATAACATGACATTAAAATACTAAACACATTTTATAATAGTATATATATACACACTATGAATAAATTATTAGATGGTGGAAAGTAAGTTGGAATAGAGCGAATATGGAAGGAGGTACAGTAAAAGGAACAAAAGGGGTTGCAGCTAGGGGGCTGAAGTTACATAAAAAAAAAAAAAAAAAAAAAAAAAACTGAAGTGCCTATAGTGCACTGCATGAGGCGCACTGGAGACAGAATCAACTTCAGGAATGTCCCTGAATTAGTGGAAAAATATCCATGAGAGAGAGAGAGAGAGAGAGAGAGAGAGAGAGAGAGAGAGAGAGAGAGACTCACCCAAATATCCCAGCACACCAGTAATCCAATCCCACAGGAACATTATGGTAACAAGAGAACTGAAAAAGAACAAAAAACACAATTAAATTCAAAGACATTACAGACATTTGTATAAAACTAAAACATGAAAACATCACATAAATATTATAATGAGTCCCTCAAATGAAATCCCAGATCTTACAAGATGGGGAGAGCATCTGTCCTATTAAGTCAGGAAAACGTATGTCCTCTTAATGTTGCAAGTTACGTAACGATACTGAACATCTGTCGAGTTCCATCACCTGGGTGCTGCAATACGCTTGTATCGGCAGACGGTATTATCCAGTCATGCTGTGACAGTGCATTTTTCTTTATTCCCAAGGGTTTCAGTTAAACATGGAGTTGAAATATACATACTCCTGACTATGGAATGAATAAATAAAATTCTACGAGTGTTAACTCTGTGAACATTAACATCTCTAACAATTAACCGACTATGATGTACAAGATAATGAACCTGTCCACAGCATGTCCCTGATTAGAAGATAAACTATCACCAATTTTGTTTCGAAAGCCAAAGGACACTTCCCTTGAGAAATTAAAAGGTCTTGGTTTGCATAGCTTTTGTAGACAATTCAATATTCCTTTTATGTTTGTTTGTTTGTATAGTGTTTTTATGTTGCATGGAACCAGTGGTTATTCAGCAACGGGACCAATGGCTTTATGTGACTTACGAACCACGTCGAGAGTGAACTTATATCACCAGAAACACACATCTCTAACCCCTCAGTTGAATGCCCGAGATGTTCCTTTTTTAAATTGCAATTTTTGAAGTACATCATGCTTCCTAGCACAAGCAATCTCCATCCTCTCACTAATTCCTTCTGGCTATGCTTTCAATCTTAAAGAAGTTGTTTGTCTATACTTTTACTGATAATGAAATATGGATGAAAAAGGACACCTACTTTTCTCGATCTAAAAAAGCTTCTTTAGTTGTTAAAACAACATCTGCAATTATGGTACGGTGTTCAGGTTTCAATTTCTTCCGTGGGAATTTATAAATTGTTGAAGACTGTATAAACTATAACTTCCTAATAATAATAAAGTCAGAACCACTGTCACAACCACAATGTGCTCAACTACTGAACCTTCAAATGTACTTCATGTGCTTGTTACGTAACATCTCTATTACGTAAATTCTTATCAACATGGTCAGGGGTAGCTTATCAGAACAAGGTTGGAAATTAATGTCAAAAGTAAACAAAAATGGAGCTATGTATGTACCCTTTTCCCTGGTATCTTGAGGAATTCTACAATTGTTTTAAAACGTTCTACAATGTTTGACATTGTAATACCACACAGCTAAACCTCATGTAATACACAGCTAAACCTCACAGGTACTATTGCAGTACACAAGAGTTTATCAAAGCATTTCAACAATGTTTTTTGCAGATATGAATCAGTAACAATCATTGATAATGTTGATAAGAGACTTGTACTCCACATTACAAACAAACAAATCGACATTGCAAATACACACACTGTACAGATTATTGATATTGTAGTTTCTAAAACTAAAGTTAACAGATTTTTGACTGGGAAGAGGAGCTTTGCTAGAAAATCATTGGTAAGGATGGGTAACAATTTTCAAAATTTCTTACAAATGGTGGCAGTCCTTAGTTATTGCCAGGGGTTCCATTCTCATGTGTAGTGTGTGTGTGTGTGTGTTGATAAGTGAAAACTACCATTAACCGAAACTTTATGTGCCATAAAACTGGTTCGCCATTAACCAAGTCCGCCGTTAACCGGGAACTGCCTGTATAAACATTCTTCGTGGAAAATTTGCCTATTCGCTATACTACATATTTTTCACAGAGAAATATTCACTCTTACTGTATTTTTCCTGACAAAATGTGCTTTGTGTGACAAAACTATCAAAATAAACAGGTACTTACAAGCATTTATATTTTTTGGTGGTGTTGGGTGTTCTAAGCATTTTTTAAAGAGGTTTTAAGCATTCACACATTTTAACGAATCAAGGGGGAGTTGCGGTTCCTACCGTCACAAATCTGGGGGGTTTACTGTTTAGCAAAACGAACTTCCCTTTCTAACCTATAACACTTATAATTATCTGCCCTAAATTATGCCCCTAACAAACAAGTTAAGGTCAGACTAAGGTACTCGAACATTACACTGAAAGATTAAAGTTCCCAGAGATTAGATTAGGTATGCAATCTATTTTTGTTAAGAAATCAGACTGAAAATGACAATTTTAATATGCCATTTGCCCTAAGTTGGGTAATATACTCTTCAGTCAATTATAAAGTTAAAAATGCCAGTTCTTCACTACATCTTAGTGCTAACTACAATTTGAAAGGATTTTGGCATATTACATTCAGTAACTAGGATATATTTGGCATGGTTTGGGCATACATGTTTCATTGTCTTAAAATTGACTATAATACCCTAAAACATATTTATAGTTATTTGTGAATCTAAAAAAAGTATGTATACAGTAACAGCATTTTTTTCAGACTGGCAAATTTTTATACGTATCTTTATATTAATCAAAAGATAGACCTATTCATAAGGAACAAGTCCACCAAAGGGGCCACTGACTTGAAATTCAAGCTTCCAAAGAATATTACGGCGTTCATTAGGAAGTAAGAGGAGGTAAAGGGAAATACAGAAAGAGAAGAGACCTCACTAATTAAAAAAAGGAATAAATGAATAAATCGTTAAGTGTTTTGTGACTGTACAAAATACCACAAACTGAAAACATATCTCAAGCAGGTTAAGATAAAAGCTCCCAATCTGCAAAAATCTCACATCCTCATTGTAGACATAAGGTTATGATTCATATCACTGGTTTAGCTAAAATTGGTGCATTGAAAAAGTGGGAAATGGTGCTCAAACAGAACAAATAAGTAAATCTGTGAGTTCGACCAAGCCATTAAGTCATCCTACAACAGATCTTTTCATAGATGGCATTGCTTTAATAACAGGAAATTTCCTAAAATTAAAATTTGAATAATATGAGGACTGCGTCCAACTTTTGAAGTGCTGCCTTTATTGTGTGGTTCAGTATCACAATTTCTCAACCAAGAAATTACATAAATTATTTTATTTTCCTCAATTTCTCCTGCATTATAAATACTTCCCACTTAGCCACGCGGAGGAAAGGTCGACAACCAGTGTTCCCAGAAGATCAAATAACTTTCTGCTGTGTGGGGGGTATATAAGGACTCCTCTCTCTACTACCTGCCCTAGCAACTGATCTTGCCTGCCAAAGACATTCCTCCTGCCAGGAATGCACCTGGCTGACAGTTTGACAGCTCGATGAGCCGCCCACTTGTGCATCTGCCTTGCCAACTGACAAGAGGTGAAAGGAGACCAACTCCAATGCTTGTAAGTTGATGCCAGTACATTCATGTTGCCTCTCATCAATACTACTGAGTAAACCACCAATTGCCTTAGGAATTCATTTGGGACTGGCTACCGCTCGCATTTCTAAAATGATGTACAGATGTTCGCCCTCTGTCCACAAACCTGAAGCATATGTGATGCTAAGGTGTGCACACCACCCGCCCCTTGATGTGGTATCTAAAAACAGACGCACATCTGGAGGGTGAAAGCTGAAAGACAACTGTTGCAAGGAGGCTCCTGTCATCCTTCCTAGCCAGGGCTGGATGGCCCCACCAGAAACAGGACACAAAAGTTTGGACATGGATAACTTCACTACCCCGAAGCGTTTTGAAGATGTCGAAGTGGATCGGTGTCCTGGCTATCACACGTACGTCTCTTCTAACCTACCTTTCAGAATGAGAGAGAGGAGAGAGAGAAAAAAAAATCAAATTCATAGACCCATACGGTTTCAGAACTCAGTCGAACTTTGTCTCAAAATGAGAGATGACATCATGTCGCATCTTCTTGAGACCAGTTAGCAGAAAGGTTGGTGCTCTAATGTGAGTGTCTCGTAGCTTTTGACTTTTCACATCAGCAATCCTGAACTCTGCCCTTTCATCCTTGCATAAAACAGCAGTGATGAAGTTCGCAAGTGTGTTCAACCAGAAGTTGAGCCAGGATGCAGCCTACATGGAAGCCATGGCGACTGAATTTTGGCTCCAGACTATTGGAGTCTCCTAAGGAAGGCCATTTGTCAATTCAAAGACTAACGAGTTCGGATACAGGGAAGGAGAATGAGCATTCTCAATGCAGAATTCATTCTAGCGTATAAATGGCACGGAAAGGGCTTGCAATGAGAAATATTCTTAAATACAAAGCAACGGTGTATATATTCCCACAGGGACAAATTTAGGTTATTTTCTACAATGGCCCAAGAATTGCTTAAACGCCACTTCTGTCAGTAGTTACCTTACAAACATCCATTGCCAATGATGCTCACGTTATAGTTTTAGAGCATTACCCTACACATAAGACTACACTTGCCTAAAAAGGCTAATTAGTCATATGGAGTGAAAGCCAGCCACATGTGCACCTTTTTCAGAATGACAAACATTCAACTGCAAATCAATATCTTTTTTACATTACAACATATTTACTATAAAATTATGCAGAGAAAAATGCAAATACCATGAAATGTTCAGGATTAGTGGTCGAGATGGTCTTGCAGTTTGTTAAAAGTGATAGAATTTTAAAAGTTTGGATACTGTAGGCTTATCTAGCATTACTGATAAAGGCTTAGCTACAAATATTTTCTTCTGTAGTTTTTTTGGTAACACTTTTGATAGAAATTTGACTGAAATTAACAATTTTACATGTTTGTCCTAACCCATTATTCCATAACTTCCCTAAAGTGTTGCATCCTGACAAAAACATCCCCTTGACCAACAGATCAATTACAACCTTGTAGAACTGCACACTAATACTGCTCCCCCTCTAGTTTGGCAACTACCATTTTTACATGAAAAATTGGCACCAAGTTCAGTAGCAGGCCCTCGGGGAAAAACAAAATCTAACAAAAGAGGGTAAATATATTACAATACTATACTATATAAAAACAAAAACAAAATGTGGTAGATATTCTGGTAAAACTGCAGACTACTACTGTGCCCCTCGAGTTTGGTTACTAACATTTCACTGACGAAATGGGTACAGAGCTTAGCACCAGCCCCTTGGGGATGAACTTAAAAAAAAGCAAGATGGAATATACCATAAACAAACAAAAGGTGGTAAATATTCTGGCCTGCGACTGGCAGGAATTTGACAGCAGTAGTAGGCCAGTCAGTAGTTTAACCTCCCAACCTTACCCAAGGTGAAATATCCTATCTAGTCGGAGGAATACTAGCCTAACTTGAAATTAGGAGAAACAGACTTGCATTAAGAAAGACTAGCCTACGGGTTACAAGTAATAAAAGAAAACTTATATAGGGTAAACAACAGAGTGGACTGGCCAACTCGCCGACTACCGCGGTTTTGGCCACCCTCCGAAAAAGTACTTTAACACGTCCTGACACCAGAGATGGTCATCAGTCATGAGTTGTTGGTGGTGATAACAGGAGCTAAAGACCTCTACTCTCCTTTCGAAGTAAGTACTTTCTTCAAAGTTAGAAATTAAGGCCATATTTTAAGATTTAAACAGAGGGCAACGAAAAGTGTGGCCAATGCAGTGCACACTACCACAAAACGCTTTCGAAGTTTTTACTTGCAACTCCAAATATTTCAAAGATTGATGCCATTTCGATGTTTGCGGAGTCGCTTGTGTCAACAAACTTCCCATTTTCTGTGCTAAATCCGCACACCACTTGTATCCATAGACGCTGGGGCACTTTCATCACAACAATCGTAAACCAGACCTCTAACCAGGACTTATTCATACTTATTCAAGGGGACTACGGCATTCTTTGCGACGATTTGCGCTCTTAAATTGTTTATCAGTGCTGCCAATTGGAATGTGTTTAACCTCCTAACTGGGTATAGCTTACACAAAACCGGGGAAATAAGTGAAATTAGCATATCTATTTGTAGTATATACACATATTACAGCAATTTTATCATTACTGCATTACTATGACAACTAGAATTCATGGAAACAGTTTGTAAATGCATCGGCGTATGTGAAGCTCCACTAGATTGGCAACGATGAGTTTTTTTGCCGTCCTCTGCTCGTATGTATTTCAGAAATATCTAATTTTTTTAGGTTAATTTGGTTGCAAAAAAGGGATAATAGACATAAATTAAATAAACATTTTGAAGTACAGTTAAACTAAATAATGAGTAAAGTAAACAATTAAGGGAATAAAGCTTTGCACCTCATAAACAGTGTACGTAGTCGTCTGCTGCTCGTAACCGTGTTTGAGTGAGTGCTTAGGAACCAGGAACAGCAACGTGGTTCAACTGCAATGTGGAGTGAATTAAGACCAAACTGTGTATAATTACAATCAAAAAAGCGCTGTGGAGTTTCAGTTGTGATGGCAGTAAGGATAAAACCACCAAATAGGGTAAAAAACCGCATGGTACAGGGGGTGGACCATGTATGATCAATGTGTACAACCCCAAGAAAAGTACATTATAACGCGTCCTGACACCGGAGTAGAGGTCTTTAGTTCCGTTTCTCACCAACAACAAGTCGCGACTGATGCCCATCTCCGATGGCAGGACGTGTTATAATGTACTTTTTTTGGGGTTGTTCACGTTGATCGTACATGGTCCACCCCCTGTACCATGCGGTTTTTTACCCTACAAGGTAAACATTAATTCAGTTCAAACCATGACTCCGGGAATAAAGTTTCATACTTTCACTAATATAGGTAACAAAATTTTTATTGTGCTGATTACAACTGCAATCTTGAGTAAGATCAATAAACGTTACATATACTATATGCTAACGTTGTTCAAATGAGTGCTGGGAAGGCTGGGAAAGATGGTGGATTGTCCGTGGTTAGACCGGCCAGCCACACGATTGCCGCCATATTGGATTTCAAAACTGCCTGAAAATATATTTTACGAAAAACTCACATGCTTATTTTAGTTTGTATGGGGCTTTCATATATCACAATATGTTGACGAAACTTCAACCTTTTGAATGGTATGCTTCAAGTTGTAATTGTATTCTTGTTTCACCAATTAAATAGAGTGAATATGGCCTGGCCAGCACAATGATGATGGATCGTCTGCAGTTGTTTACCATAAATTGAGAAAAATTGAAAGGAATTGTACAGAAAAGCTCTGCTGGTTGCAGCATTTAGTCAAGCCCATTGGGATTTAACGCAACGTAATATAATTCCTCAAGTTATCTCACCTGTACTGCAATATATATGCCATCTTACATATCCTTCAGTCGAAAACCTTTACTAATAAACCATAGGCAACCTTTGTGCAGAGCTCTTCTGTAGAATTGGGGCGTCCAATTTATTTCCCCGTGTTTAGCACTAGCACCTGGGGGTTACTTACAGTTGAACCCCATAAAATGGTAAATTCTTAATACGTAACCCAAATACTAAAAGAAAATGTAATTTCTAGAGAAATACCCGACGAGTAGTTAGGCTATTACCTAGATTTACCAGTAAAGAGAGAGCGTGAAAAAAAAACCAATGTGGTAAATATCGTAGTCTTCAACTTTACTGAGATAGCCTAGGATAATAAAGATAAATAATACAGGCTACACTAACTTAAACTGGGCAATTAAAACAAGCCTACGAACGATAATTATACTCAACGACCAAGGTTAGGGTAGTTCATAGCCTAAGGTACAGTAGATCTGGATTACCAAAGGGCATGAGGTGCAGAATATAAACCTAGCCTACATTTGCAGGGAGATGGAATCACACAAAAAAACCATAATAAATCTAAACTCATTAAGGACTAATTCCCACCATATTAAAATGTCCTTAATTACCAAATATGGACTCGAGGAAGCTGGAGACGAACTTAATAATTTTTCACTTTTTCCTATAGGTAGCTATATTCGCACTTTAAAAAAACTGAATATAAAGATGAAAGAAGGAAGTTTATTTTAAGACTGGCAAAAGGGGTTAAATATGCGTTAAAGGAGGTTAATTTCGATGTTAATTGAAAGACTTCCGTCGCCACCGGCCACCGCGTCGGCCGATCGCCTCCACACGTCAGGTAAGACCTTCCCTTAAAACTTTCAAAAAAAAACCTTTACAAAAGGGGTCCCAGTGGGTCCTAAACCCTTCAAATTCACACACGGGACCCCTCACGCCCCATTCGAAACGGGAGGGGGAGAGCGCGAAGGGAGGGGCGGGGGAAAGGGCGAAAAGGACGGAAAAACAATAGGCGAAAATTTTGACACTTGGCGATCAGCTGAGAGACAAGACACCGACCCGACCCCCTATCTTCCCTTATTTCACCGCCCGGACGGCCTCAGGGGGGGGCGCCAGCGCCCCGCAGCGTTGAGGGATATATCCCGCCGGAGGGAGAGCGGCCAAAGGGCGTCGCAATGCGCACTTACGCCGTTCAAAACCGTGAGTAGTGGTGGTGGGGTCCGTCGGCACCTCACAGGGGCATTCTTCTACTGCCAACTTCGGCTCATAGGGAGAGGGATCGACGTCGTCACCGCGGGGTGATCCTCTATACTGAGGATCGGAGAGGCCATCGGACCCCTTATAACCTCGGCCTGGTGGTTATAAGGGATGCGATTCTATCTCAAGCCTCTGTTTACCTCTAATAGTTCTATCGTCTATACATCCTGAGTCCAGCTTACTATAAATAAAGAAAACTTTGTCCACCCCGACAATCAATCCTCTATATAAGCGATCATAAATAGAATTTAACCTTTTATAAAAACCTTTACAACCCTATAAAGGACGGAATCCTACTCATGACCTCTATTTATCTACTACGATTCTGTCGTCTATATATCTTCCCTGTTGGAACTTCTGTGACGTAAACACATCCGGGGGTTCGCTCGGGTCGCAACCCCGCGGCTATTCGAATTCCCCGTCCGTAAAAAAACCTTCATAAAATGATAAATATAACATAAATAATAACCCAAATTGTTATAATTACAAACGCACATAACAGATATATCCAATATGATTTAAATTAGAAGTTATATTCACCACTAAATAGGGTTATATACGCTTTAATAAGCGGGGATAAGACGCAGCAGCATACCCGTTGCGTTGTTGTTGTAGCTGGCTAAAGATACGTCAGCTCAGCGCTCGAGACTCGAGTTCTGTTATCAGTGACGTGTTTGCTTTTAAGGGAACAAAAGACGTTGCCCTCTCTCTCTCTCTCTCTCTCTCTCTCTCTCTCTCTCTCTCTCTCTCTCTCAGTGAGATAAAGAAATGAAAAAAGCAAAAACATCTCTGATCATATATATATATATATATATATATATATAATATATATATATATATATATATATATATATATACTGGTTTCAATTACACACAAAGGAAGCATTCTCTTTCTCTTTCTCTGTCTCTCTCTCAGTAAGTAGAGACGAAGAAGTAAAAAAAGCAAAAACATCTCTGAATCATAATACCTACTGGTTTTAATTACGCACAAAGGAAGCAATCTCTCTCTTTCTCTCTCTCTCTCTCAGTAAGTAAAACAGATAAACAAATAATTAAAAAAGCAAAATAATTGAGGGGGAGCACTCTCTCTCAGTGTGTAAAACAGATAAATAAATAAATGATAAAAAAGAGCAAAAGCATCTCTAAATAATTTATACTGGTTTCAAGCAATCCCACCCCACCCCCATCTCTCTTTCTCTGTTAATAAATAGACTGAAATAACTGCCTAGTTTCATTTACGCATAATCAGTAAACACGCATAAAGAGACCAATGCTCTCTCTCTCTCTTTCTTGACGCAGCACAGGCACAGAAATAAACGACTGAGACGCAGATCGAGATCACGAGGCATATATTATAATCTTTTGTTTTGTATTTGCAATTATAACTAACAAATAAATTGGCTTTTGTTCTATCAGGTTATAATAATAATAATAATAATTTTTGTACTTTTAAAAAATAATATATATATATAATATATATATATAGATATATATATATATATATATATATATATATATATATATATATATACACACACACACACACACACACACACACATATATATATATATATATATATAGAGAGAGAGAGAGAGAGAGGATGTTATAAAGCACATAGGAATTTGCACTAATTTCAAACAGTAAAAATATAATTATGTAATAAAGGATTGGAGTCACGAAAACCTCGGTCAAGGTTGTTAACTAGCCTTAGACATTAGACAGTCTATCAGTCTGAAACCAGACAGACTCTGAAGCATCTTTAGACAGTATAAACAAACAAATATAATGAAGTTTGTTAATGAAATATATTTCTATAAGTACCCCATTCAATTCCGTTTTCTATAAGGCCTCTTCATGGACTACCATAACAAATGGAGCAAACATGGTATATTTGACCTCACAAACCCTATATTTAAGGGTCATTTGCATCACAATAGGTCAAATATATATACAGGTCTTCTCAATGACATCTGCAGAGGTCAGAGATGGTCTGGTCATGGCGGGAGAGTTGAGAATAATAAGGTTATTTAAAGATGTTACCCGAGATTTGAAATTAAGGTCTAAATCACGGAGAGAAAAGTGAATATTTCGATTTAAATGTTTCGTTATATTAATTACTGGAAATTTATATCGTCCTTTGAATGCGTTGTATTGTGTGTATTTAATAGCCATATATATATATATATATATATATATATAATATATATATATATATATATATATATATATATTATAATATATATTATATATTATATATATATATTTATATATATATATATATATATATATATATACATACATAAAATGGCGTGAACTGACAAGATGCTCCAGCTATATATATATATATATATATATATATATATATATATATATATATATATATATATCTATATATATATATCTGTATATCTAATAAAAGGAGCCCTAAAAACACAAAATATAAGAGAGAAAAGTACTATATTTCAGAGACTGCTGTCTCTCTCTTCAGGTATATGAATATACCTGAAGAGAGAGACAGCAGTCTCTGAAATATAGTACTTTTCTCTCTATATTTTGGTGTTTTTATGGGCTCCTTTTATTAGATGGAATTCTGTTGTTACAGAACATTTTTACCAGTCATATATATATATATATATATATATATATATATATATATATATATATATATATGTAAAGACTGACTTCTGATTTTATAAATACGCATATTTTATCTAATTTCAAAGCAAAGGTAATATAGATTTCAGACAATGTTAAACGGAACTGAGATCCCGTCACTTTCGGTTTATTTTAACGTGAAATACTAAAATAATTGAGTTTTGTCTAAATATGTGAGGGTGATTGAACTCAAATTCAAAATAAAAATGGCGGGAAAACATAATGTAGTTCAATTGTCTTAACTCGCTGAAAAAAGGCTTTATACTTCGTAACATTCAAAAGAGGTGTTAATAGGAATACTCATACGTTATTAATCATATATTAGATTCCGTTATTTTTTATTTATTTACCCGAAAAATACCGAAACTATTCGCACATTTGAAATATGGCGGGAAAAGGACTGGGTAGTTCAGTCGTGTTACGTCGATATAAAAAGGCTTATATTTAGTTAAATTTACAAGAAACTATGATTCACACACTCGTAAAATGTTAAATGTACCGTAAATTTCGCCATTATGGATCTACTTGCTCGTAAAATTTCTTAGATAATTCAATATTTGATCCAAATGTGAACGTTGAATTGAAATTCAAAGAAATGTGGCGGAGCGGGAAGGCGTCTGCGTAGTTCAGTCGTGTTAAGTCGCTAACAAAAAGGTTTATATTTCGATAAAAGTAAAAGAAACATTGTTAAAATCACGCATTAAATGGTAAATACACCTTATAATTCGCCATTGTACATTGACATACCCGTAAAATCCCTATAATAAACCAAAATTTGTCAGAAATTGTGGATTTCTTGCGGTTCGTTACTGTCACTTGGAGGAAGACGCCTTCGCTAGAGTCATCTGGCGGTGGGAGTCTGAAGTTCTCTCAGTTTGAAGGAAGCGGTCGTGGTAGAAAGGTCTGTTTAGTTCCTTCTCTATTTTTTGTGTCAAGTGTCGGTTTTTTTTCCCAGGTAAAATTAAATGGTTTTCTTTGGCAAAATTAATATCTTTAAAAGTGAAATTAAGTTTTTTAAAGGTAAAATTAAATTGTTTGGGGTAAAATTAAGTGTTTTTGGTAAAATTTAGTGTTTTTAAGGTAGAGCTATGTGTTTTTAAGGTAAAATGAAGTGTTTATTTGGCGTAAAATTGTTTTCGGTAAAATTAAGTTTTTATAGGTGCAATAAAGTGTTTTATGGTAAATTAAGTGTATTTTTGGGTAAAATTTAGAGTTTTATAAAGTAAAATTACGTGTTTTTCATAAATAAAACTAAGTGCTTTTCTTAGGTAAAATTAAGTGTATTTATTATATGATACTTTAAGTAATTTTTCACTTTATATATTTTAAGTATTTTTTGTACTTATCTCACTATAATTTAGTTAAAGTATTTTTTTGTTTTACTTTATTATATGATATTTTAAGTAATATGGGAAACTACTAGCTACTAGTGGCTAGTTATTACTAACTACTAGTTACCAATAGTTAGTAGTTTCTACTAACTACTAGCTATTAGTAGCTAGCTAGTTACTACTAACTATTAGTTGCCAGCTAGCTGCTAGTAGCTATCTAGTTGCCACTAATTAGTAGTTAAGGGAGAGTGGGTTAAGAAGCCCCCTTCTTAAGAAGAAATGCTTTTATAGCCTACAGTATTTCAGCTATTGACCTAACAGAGATATTTCTAGAAAGCTTTGTTACTGGAGTATCAACGACCATAATCATGAGAAGCTGTTAGTAATTTAGGATAGTAAAAACATGACCTGAAAAAAAAGAACAAAATATGGGGTAAGAAGCCCACGGTGGGGGCATTTTGCCCCATACCTAAGATATTGTGGTACTTCATGAAAACTACCATTTACGTATATTGAAAAGTAGACATCTACTTTTGCTAAATATAAAAAATTTAACCTTCCACACAAAAATATTCAAGAATAATGTTGGAAAATATACAAAAATTAATCTTAGAGTTCTTAGTTTCTTGTAAAACCTAGGAAGTTTTTGGTATTCATAGGAACTGAAATGAGCAAAATTGTAAAATAAATTGACACTTCCTCTACATGACAGCTGTAGCAGCACAATTAGGAATAAATTCAATCTTATATAGCACCAAGAATAACACAAATAAAAGAAATAATGGATAAGTTTTACATAAGAACAAAAAAGACTTAAGTCAAAAAGGTAGATTAATTTTCTTTACATTACTCCATTCTCTCTGGCTAAAGTCCTGTGACTGTGGTGGCCATCTGGAATTGTAATGTGCTTCTCTGCTCGACTTGGCTAAACAATTTTAACAAAGTGATTTATTTAAGGCCACAGTTCCACGAAACAACCAGCATTAGACCATCCATTTGCTGTGCATCTAGCAATTGATCCAGGTGAGCTGCCGATCATAAGTAGTGAAGTCATCCTTTTACGTGCAAATATAAACATAAGAGGAAGACAAACTCCTGCTGCCTTCATTGCACAAATAAGATGTAGTCAGTCCTCTTTCACCACTGGTTACACGTCCAACTGATCAGATGGGGTAAAAAGCCCCCTGGGCTTCTTGCCCAAAAGTGTGGTGGGCCTTTTACCCCACTTGCCATTTTTTAAGAAAACTAAATCCACCTGTACCTCAATAGAGTTTTCAAGTCTGGATTGCATTGCAAGATATTTCTTAGCTCCCATTTAAAGTAACTTTAGTTAAAGTACTGACTTTACTGACAAGATGTCGGCACAGGATATCCCTGATATAGCACGCATGCTTACATGAAATGTGTCCAAAGAAGAAAAATGCGTGCTAGCTGTGTCCCATTCTAGTTCTCCATGGCTGTTTGGTATAGAAAGCTTCAGGCAGAAGGTGTTGCTGCACAGATCAGCTGACTAAGTTGTTATGATATGTAATAAGCAAGAAAATAGGGGGAGGCCTTTTACCCCACTCTACCTACTAGTAACTACTAGTAGCTAGTTCCTACTAACTACTAGTTACTAGTAGCTAGCTAGTTACTACTAACTACTAGTCACAAGTTGCTAGTTGCTACTAACTACTAGTAAGTAATTGCTACTACCTACAAGTTACTGGTAGCTAGTTGCTACTAACTACTAGTTACCAGTAGCTCGTCAGGCTATTTGCTTCCTCAGTAATGATATAGATAAATATTAAATTCTATGGAGAATATTTAAGAAAAACATTCCGAATATCACTTGATTCATATTTGTATATTATGAAAACTGCGAATATTTACTTTACAAATATGAAAATATTTGAAAGTACTAAATATTACTTTAAAAGTGCATAAAGATATTTAAAAATATTCTGAATATTACTTTTAAAATGTGTAAAAAATATCTAAAGATACTCTTGAATATTACTTTACAATTATGTAAGAATAATTAGAAAAATACCTTGAATATTACTTGAAAATAAGTATCTGAATATTACTTTAAAAATGGGTAAGAATATTCAGGAATATTTTGAATATTACTTTAAAACGGATTAAAAACTCAAAAAATATTAGAAAAATACCTTGAATATTAATTCAAAAATGTGTAAAAATATTTAAAGATAGTCTAAATGTTACTATTTAAAATTGTTCTGAATATTACTTTAAAAAATATGTTACAATATTATAAATGTCCACCTTCATTATCCACTAATATCCTATTGTTCTCAATATCCACTAATATCCTGATATTCTCAACATCCTGTAATTGCAAATATCCACTAATATCATCACATTTTCAGTGTACACTAATATCCTCAATATGCACTAATATCACCAATATCCACTAATGTCCCAATGTCCACTGATATCCTAATATGTTCAATATCCACTAATGTCCTAATATCCACTGATATCCTAATATGCTCAATATACACCAATATCCTAATACCTTCAGTATCCACTGATACCCTAATATTCTCAGTATCGGCTAATTTCCTGATATCCACTAATATTATAATATCCTCAGTATCCAGTAATATACAATTATTCACTAATATCCTGATATAGTAATATCCTCAATATCCACTAATATTCTATAAGTTTTCCGTAGCCACCACTATCCTAATACTATCTCTCTTTCTCCAATTTTAGTATTTGAATTGTACGCCCCAAACCCGTAGACTTTAACTCTCTCTCTCAGCGCCTCAGTGGCGTGATTGGCATGGTGTTTGCGTCCCACCTCGGTGGTCGCGGGCTCGATTCTCGGCCATTCCATTGAGGAGTGAGAGATGTGTATTTCTGGTGTTAGAAGTTCACTCTCGACGTGGTTCGGAAGTCAAGTAAAGCCGTTGGTCCCGTTGCTGAATAACCACTGGTTCCATGCAACGTAAAAACACTATGCAAACATCTCTCTCTCTCTCTCTCTCTCTCTCTCTCTCTCTCTCTCTCTCTTAAAAAGCGACTATTGGTGAGACCCACTACTAAAAGATTAATGAATATTTATCTGGAGAAACATTACCCAAACGTCTGTCAGTCTCGGCACTTACGTTTCCCAGTGTCAGGTGTCAAATGTGGGTGAGGAGTTTTGGGAAGATTATAAGGGGTTTTAGTGGCAGGTGTCAAGTGGGGGGAGTTTTGATTAAAAAAAAAAATCAAGGGTATTGGTTTTGGGTTCAGTGTCATTAAGTGTCAGGTGTCAGTTGTCAAACACGTTTTTTTTTTTTTTAATTTAAATGTCAGGTGTCATACGAAAAACTTTCATCTCGGTTAAGGGTCTGGTTTTAAGTTTTGGTTTAGGTGTCAGGTGTCATGAAGTGAATTTAAGTTTGGGTTTAAGTGTCATGTGGCAAATGGGGTGGGGGGGGACGTTTTAATAAGCAATTAAGTGGTTTAAATTTTGGTTTCAAGTGTCAGGTGTCAAACAGACGTTTTTATTTTTGGTTTGAAATGGTTCACGTTACTTAGAAATAAACCACTGATATTTTTCCGTATAAAGAATTAAGAAGCGGTTTAGGTCTTGGTTTTCGTGTCATGTGTCAAACAGACCTTTAAAAAATTTTCGTTACGTGTTACTGGTTTTATTTGGTGTGGTTTATTTGTTTTATTACTCGGTTTATTTTACCTTTCTGTCTAAAACAGTTTTATGTCATTTCTAACATGATAAACCATATATATGTTCCCGCCTCATTTAAAAACGTCGAAGAAGGGTTTATTTTCCTGTGGTTTATTTGGTTTAATACTCGTTTTATTGAACCGTGTCCGGTTATTTGACACGATTATTATACCGGTTTAATTCCCTGACAGTTGAACCCGACAAGTCTAACGTCTACCGCGCGTGTCTCTCTCTCTCTCTCTCTCTCTCTCTCTCTCTCTCCCGGGGGGCGGGAGGGGAGCGCCTCCCCTCCTCTCTTTCTCTCCCTCTCTCTCTCTTCTTTAGCCCCTCCCCTTTCTCCTCCTTCTCCTCCTCCTCCTCCTCCCTCCATCTTTCTCCACCTCTCCAACACCAACACAAAACAGTCCATCGCTAGCCAGCCCAAGGCTCGCTCGCTAAATCAAACCCCTCGTCGACGCGCCGCTCTCTCTCTCTATCTCCCTCTCTCCCCCCGCCCCAAATCTTCCGTCGTCCTCAGCGCCCGACGCCGCCGCTCCCGCCGTAGGGCGTGCTCCCCACCAAGCGTGTCCTTAGGGCGTCAGTCCCTCGCTCCAGAAGGGCGTGAAACGTCATGATTGTGCAGAGGAAATAGGCAGGGTTGTGTCTGTGTCGATACTGCCGGAGAATTATTGTTTTTTTTTTTTTTTGGTATACGTGTTTGTGGGCGTCGTGGGGGCGCTGGTCTGTAGTTCCAGGGCTCTGGAAGACCTGCAGAAGAAGGAGAAGGAGGAGGAGGAGACAAGGGCGTGTTTTTGTGTCCGTGCGCGCGTGTGTGTCCGTCCGTGCGTTCTCTGTGGAAGATGTGAGGGGCCGTGGATGTGTCCATGTATACCATTTTGCTCAGCGAGTCCAAACTGAGACCTTAAAAATCAGTGGTGGTTTGAGTCGTGTTTTCTGTTTTATATATTCTGGAAAATTAAACCTGTTGGCGTGGCTTCTGAAATGGCCCAAGATGTCGTGAGTGGTCTTGATTCCCGAAGGTTTACGGTTTTCGTGGCAGTTTTTTGAAAAAAAAAAAGAAAAGACACCAGAAAGAGTCAATAGAGTGATTGGGTTTTTGTGTCGGAAATCGGGAAATATCGGAGCCGCGTCCTTATGACCGCACCGTAAAAGCAGTAGTGCCACGGCACGCCCTGCAGAGTGCCGTTATACTCCCTTGCCCTATACACAGTTCCAGCCACAGTGCCGTTGGTCCCTCGTCCTATACACAGTGGTATATATTCGCTCTCCGCCCGCCGCCGCCATCGCTCTCTAGCGGCCGCCCAGGGATGTGGGGCTTCGAGGCCAAAGGGCCCCGGGCTTCCAACTCGACCGTCAACGACGCCACCATGAGAGGACATGGCGGCTGGCGCCTCCTGCTGCCTCTGCTCCTGCTTAAACTGTGGCGTCTCTAGCTTGGCTCTGGAGGACGAGGGAGCAGCAGCAGAAGGTAGACAGCAGAAGCAGCAGCCATCATTGGTCGGAAAGGCAGCGGCGTTCGCTGCTGAAGGAGCAGCAGCAGCAGCAGCAGACGAAGGAGGAGGAGGGCGTGGGCGCGGAAAGACAGCAGGCGGCCTCGCAGTCCGCCCATGTCCCTAACAGCCCAGGAAGTGGTGGAGCGCGCGGGCGTGGAGTTATCGAAGTGCATCACGGGCCTGGGTCTTCGCTCCCGTAGTAGGGACAAGGAAGGGCGTAGCAGTAGCGACTCCGCTGGGGGAGGAGGCCCGGCGGCTTCTTCAGCAGGCGCCGGTAGCAGCAGCAGCGCAGCAGCAGCAGGAGGAGGAGGAGGGGTAGGGATAGGAGGGTCGTCTCCCGTAGGAGGCGCAGGAGGAGGAGGAGGAGGAGCTGGTGCCCTCGACACCAGCAGCAGCAAGATGGGGTCTGTCCGGAGACCGGGTGTCATGGAGAAGGTGGCGAACGTCCTCTGCGGCAACAGCGTGGCCGCAAGCGGCCTCGTCAACGGGAAGACCAAAGGGGACAAGCCCCTCCCGCCGGAGAAACCCAGTCGTTTCCTGCTGGGGAAAGTTCGCAACGGGACGACGGCGACTTCGGCGGCCTCGTCTAACCCGGTGGTCCCTTACAACGGCCACCACCACCACCACCACCACCACCACCAGCATCAGCAGCAAGGGGGGTCGCCGCGCCCCATGCACAGGGCCAACCACCGGTCGCCCTCGCACCTCCTGAGGGGCCACCGGTACCTGACGTGGGACGAGCTGATCCGAGACGAGACGTTCCTGGACAAGCTCTTCTCGTACTTCACGCCCATCGAGCGGACGGTGCTGGCTCAGGTGTGTCTGCGGTGGCGGGCGGTGCTGTACCAGCCGCGCTTCTGGCACGGCATCCGCCCCGTCCTGAACTGCCGCGAGATGCGGCACAACAACGTCGAGTTCACGACGGACATGCGTCGCCGCTTCTACGTGTCGGTGCAGAAGCGCGGCTTCGACTCGCTCGTCCTCATGTGCGCCAACGACGAGGACCTGATGGACCTGGTGGCCAACTACGCCGTCAACCACACGAAGGCCCTGCGCTCCGTGGCCCTCCGGTGCTCCAACGTCTCCGACAAGGGCCTCGAGACGCTGCTCGACCACCTGAACGGCGTCTACCAACTCGAGCTGCAGGGCTGCAACGACGTCACGGAGGCCGGCCTGTGGGCGTGCCTCAACCCGAGGATCGTCTCCCTCAGCGTGGCGGACTGCATCAACGTGGCCGACGAGGCCGTGGGCGCCATCGCCCAGTTGCTGCCCTCGCTCTACGAGCTCAACCTGCAGGCGTACCACGTCACGGACGCCGCCCTCTCCTTCTTCAGTCCGCGACAGACGTCGACACTTTCCATCCTGAGGCTTCACTCCTGCTGGGAGCTCACCAATCATGCCATCGTCAACATAGGTCTGTTTCTTTCGTTTCTGTTCATCAATTTATCTGGTTGTCTATCTGCATTCATTCATTTTTCCGTTTGCTATTTCTTCTTCTGTTTCTCTATTTATTTGTGTATCTGTTTATTTAGTTCTCTATTTATCCACTTATTTATCAATATAAGTATATATATATATATATATATATATATATATATATATATATATATAGGTATATATATATACATAGGCTTTTTTAAGTAACCCCATACAATACAATAATACTAATGTGAGAGGAAAGGCCAGAGGTCATTGCAGGGTCTATACATCAGGGTCTCTCTCTCTCTCTCTCTCTCTCTCTCCTCTCTCTCTCTCTCTCAGAAGCGGTAATGAAAGGTAAAATTGCACGAAATCACGTTCAGTGTTTGAACGTCTGTTTATAAATAATACTGCAACATATATATGAAACATATATATTTTATAGCTATATTATAAATATACATATATATTTCAATATATTAATTTGAATATGGCCAAGTCAAACAAATATTGTCTATATTAAAACCAAGTTACTCTAGTTTGCATTTGGGATACGTAAACTTGTAAATACTATTAGCCATGATAGAAATCGGGCCATAACCCCTGATTATTTCATATATCTCGTTATTTTATCCACATCTCTTCAATTCCTGCCAATAAATCCTCGTTATTTCACGTTATTCTCTTTTATTTAATCTACATTCATCGAATTTTTATGGCAAAATTGTTTCAGCGGAATGCGCTCATGGGCTCACGAGCGTTTGTTTACATATCGGAAACGTTCGCAAGAGATCGCTTCTAGAAACGTCAAAATCAGCTGATGTCTCTCTCTCTCGGTAGCTGGGTGGACGAGGTGACTGTCTACCTACTGCTTCGCACGCAATGGGCGTAGGTTCGAATCCTGGCTGGGTTAGAGTAAATTGGAGGTTGAGGGTAGATATATATATATGTATATATATATATATATATATATCTATATATATATATATATATATATATATGTATATATAATCACTACTTATCAACATAATACATGAAAATAACTTACCCTACAAGAATACAGGTCAAACAAGTGCTCTAGATACGCTCAAAACACAAAATCGCATCTTCAAATTGTTCCTTAATGGGCCAAGCAGGCAGGGGGCGCCTGTCATTCCTCCATTGAGACATATGACTCCGTGGGCATGGGCGTGGACGCCCCCCCCCACCGCCCCCGCGCACGTTTTCACGCGCGCGCATGCGTCGTGGGCGTGGTTTCGCTATTACGAATTCGGGTGCTGGATTTCGTTGGTAAATGTTTGGGCCGGATGTTCGATGAATTAGCGTAGGATAAAGATATTGTGGTGGGTGGGACACCTCTCTCTCTCCCTCTCTCTCTCTCTCTCTTCCCTGGTTTTGCTTAAGGGTACAAAGAGAGAGCCAGTGAGAGTTTGAGTTAAATGAGAGAGAGCACGAAAATCTCTCTCTCTCTCTCTCTCTCTCTCTCTCTCTCTCTCTCAGTGTTCTGGATTCTAAAATGATGTAATATATACGTTGGAAAATTCACAGTATTTCTCCTCATTTAGGAATAAAAAATTACCATATTTCTCTCTCTCTCTCTCTCTCTCTCTCTCTCTCTCTCTCTCTCTCTCTCTCTCTCTCAGTTTTCTGGATTCTAAAATGATATAATGATATAATATATACGTTGGAAATTCACTATATTTCACCTCATTTAGGAACAATAATGGCCATATTCTCTCTCTCTCTCTCTCTCTCTCTCTCTCTCTCTCTCTCTCTCTCAGTGTTCCGGATTCTAAAATGATATAATATATACGTTGGAAAATTCACAATATTTCACCTCATTTAGAAATAAAAAATGACCACATTTCTCTCTCTCTCTCTCTCTCTCTCTCTCTCTCTCTCTCTCTCTCTCTCTCTCTCTCTCAGTCTCCTGGATTCTAAAATGATATAATATATACGTTGGAAAATTCACTATATTTCACCTCATTTAGGAATAAAAAAAATGACCACATTTCTCTCTCTCTCTCTCTCTCTCTCTCTCTCTCTCTCTCTCTCTCTCTCTCTCTCTCTCTCTCTCATACGTCTTCGTACCCCCGACAAAGTTGAAATGAATCGGGCATCGAAGAATGCCCCGTGTTTACTCACGGTCATAATATGTAATCTCGTCTTTGGCACGCCCCAGAGATGCTATGTCCGATGCCCCGTGGGTATCTGGGTACTAATTGAATCGACACAGGAGATGTATTTGACAAGTTTGGCTTTGCAGTTTGTTTGTTTGTTTTCAGATTGTGTGTGCGTGGTTATCTGTCTTGCGTATATGTATATTTATGTATTTACGTTTTTAAATTTATAATTACTTATTTAAGTATGTGAGTTTTTGTGTGTTTAAGATTGTGTATGTCAAGTGTGTGTTTATGTACGTTTTAACATTCATTGTTTGTGTTTTGAGGTGTGCTTTGTGTGTGTGTGTGTAATTTGGGAGTATTTGTAGAGCTTTGTGCATGTTCTAGATTGTGTATGTATGCATGTCTGTTTACCGTGTGTGTGTGTGTGTGTACTTATGTACGTTGTTATATTTATTTCTTTGTGTTTTTAGATTTTTAATTTGTGTTTTTTTTATTTTCTCTAAGTTTTTTTACTTAGAGTTACCCTGAATTATTATTGTTATTATTATTATTATTTTTTTTTCTTTCTTTTTTTTTTTTTGCTCTATCACAGTCCTCCAATTCGACAGGGTGGTATTTATAGTGTGGGGTTCCGGGTTGCATCCTGCCTCCTTAGGAGTTCAACACTTTTCTTACTATGTGCACCGTTTCTAGGATCACACTTCTGCATGAGTCCTGGAGCTACTTCAGCGTCTAGTTTTTCTAAGATTCCTTTTCAGGGATCTTGGGATCGTGCTTAGTGCTCCTATGATTATGGGTGCGATTTCCACTGGCATATCCCATATCCTTCTTATTTCCATTTTCAGATCTTGATACTTATCCATTTTTTCCTTCAACTCTGGTGTCCCATGGTATTGCGACATCAATGAGTGATACTTTCTTCTTGACTTTGTCAAGCAACGTCACGTCTGGTCTATTTGCACGTATCACCCTATCCGTTCTGATACCATAGTCCCAGAGGATCTTTGCCTGAATCGTTTTTCTATCACTCCCTCAGGTTGGTGCTCGTACACTTATTACTGCAAGGTAGCTGATGTTTCTTGCACAGGCTCCAGTGGAGGGCTTTTGCCACTGAATCATGCCTCTTTTTGTACTGGTTCTGTGCAAGTGCCGGGCATTCGCTTGCTATGTGGTTTATGGTTTCATTTTTCGTATTGTACTTCCTACATATGGGAGAGATGTTATTTCCGTCTATCGTTCTTTGAACATATCTGGTTCTTAGGGCCTGATCTTGTGCCGCTGTTATCATTCCTTCAGTTTCCTTCTTTGTAGCTCCTCCCCTCAGTTAGCCATTGCCATGTGTCATCGCTGGCTAGTTCTTTAGTCTGTCTCATGCATTGGTTTGTTGTGCCAGTCCTCTGTTCTGTCTGTCATTCTCCTGTCTCTGTATATTTCTGGGTCTTCGTCTACCTTTACTAGTCCTTCTTCCCATGCACTCTTTAGCCACTTGTCTTCACTGGTTTTCAGATATTGCCCCAGTGCTCTGTTTTCGATGTTGACGCTGTCCTCTATACTTAGTAGTCCTCTCCCTCCTTCCTTTCGTGTTATGTATAGTCTGTCCGTATTTGCTCTTGGGTGAGTGCTTTGTGTATTGTCATATGTTTCCTGTTTTCTGATCTATGCTGCGGAGTTCTGCCTTCGTCCATTCCACTATTCCTGCGCTGTATCTGATTACTGGCACTGCCCATGTGTTTATGGCTTTTATCATATTTCCGGCGTTGAGTTTTGACTTGAGTATCGCCTTGAGTCTCTGCATATATTCTTTCCTGATCGTGTCCTTTATCTCTTGGTGTTTTATTATTCTCCTCCTTCCATTATTCCCAGGTATTTGTATCCTGTCTCATCTATGTGTTTGATGTTGCTCCCCCTCTGGTAGCTTTATCCCTTCAGTTCTCGTTACTTTGCTTTTTGTATGTTGACTAAGGCGCATTTTTCTATTCCAAACTCCATCCTGATGTCCCCAGATACAATCCTTACAGTCTGGATTAGGGTATCTATTTCCTTGATGCTCTTACCATACAGCTTGATGTGTTCGTCCATGAAGAAATCAGATGGTTGGATTCTGTTGCCAAATCTTTTATTTCTTGAGTTGGTACCCTGGCATCATCTTCTGTAGTACTTTTGTCATGGGAATCATGGCTACCACGAAGAGTAGTGGGGACAGTGAGTCGCCCTGGAAGATCCCTCTCCTGATATTAACCTCTGCTAGTCTTATTCCAGAGCTTGTAAGTATTGTATTCCAGTTGCGCATTGTATTTTTGAGGAAGCTGATGGTATTTTCCTCTGCCCCATATATTTTCAGGCATTCTATTAGCCATGTGTGTGGTATCATCGTCGAAAAGGCTTTCTTATAGTCTATCCATGCCATGCTTAGGTTGGTTTTCCTTCTCTTACTGTTCTTCATTACCATTTTGTCTATCAGGAGCTGGTCTTTGTGCCCCTACACTTCCTTCTGCAGCCTTTGTTGTTGGTGGGGGATGGTGTTTGTCTCCCTAGGTAGTTGTATAGCCTTTCACTGATGATACCTGTTAGTAACTTCCACATTATTGGTAGGCAGGTGATAGGCCTGTAGTTACTGGCTATATTTCCCTTACTCTTGTCTTTTTGTACTAAGGATGTTCTTCCTGTGGTCATCCATTTGGTGCTTGGTGATTTGAGATACAATGCTGGAGTTGTTCTGCTATTCGCGGGTGTAGGGCCTTGAAGTTTTTGAGCCAGTATCCATGGACTTCATCGGGACCTGGGGCTTTCCAGTTTGGCATTTTCTTTAGTTGGTGTCTGACTGTGTCTGTCGTGATGTCTGTGAATCTTTGTTTTATTCTCCCTGTTTCTTCTTCCTTGACTTCCTGGAGCCATGTTGCATGTTTGTTGTGTGATACCGGATTGCTCCATATGTTTTCCCAGAGTCTCTTACTTGGTTCGGCTTCAGGAATTTCTGGGTGGTGTCTTCCCCTCTTAGTTGGCTGTATAGTCCTTTTCTGGTTGGTTCCGAATAGTTTGTTCTGTTGGTATCCCTTATTCCTGTTCTGATCGTTGGATCTTATGTGCTTTGGCCTTAAGCCTCTGTTTTACATCTTCTATTGTGTTGTTTAATCCCCTCTCTTGTACTTTGTATTTCTCGTTGAGTTCCTCCCTTGTTTTCTTGCTTCTTACCTTTTTTTCTGCCATCTCTTTCAGTTTACTCAAGTCAGATCTCATCACCGTGATTTGCTTTTCCAGTCGCCTTTTCCAAGAGATTGCTGTTTTGGTTTCTGTTGGGTTGGTTGTGCTGGTGGTGTTGGTGTTCGAATCCCATCAGTTCTGCTACTAATCTTGCTCCTGCATATGTCAAGTTATTTGTTTCTGTGATACTGGTGGTCTGTATTATGCCCATTATTTCATTGACCTCACTTGTTTTCTCCCTTAATTTCTTGGTGATTATTATTATTATTATTATTATTATTATTATTATTATTATTATTATTATTATTATTATTATTATTATTCAATATACTGAGAGAATTCAAATACTTTCTTTTACTTTTACTTTTTATGTTTAACATAATTTTAGAATTTTGTGTGTGTGTGTGTTTTTTTTTTTATAGAATTGGATCATGGGTCAGTGACCTGACCTGACCTATGTATAGGTCGCTTTGGTGGAACTTACTGTCTTGCCCCTGCCTAATATTACTGTCATTTTTGGCTGTGTGGGCACAACAATAATAATAATAATAATAATAATAATAATAATAATAATAATAATAATAATAATAATAATAATAATAATAATAATAATAATAATAATAATAAAACTAATAATAATAAGAAAAATGAAATAAAAATAATAAAAAGATAACAATATACCAAAACATTCATTACCCCAACAGGAATAAAAAAAAATCAAATAAAAAAAAGCGAAGAAAAAAACGACAGGAAAATAAAAAAAAATTAACACGAAATTACAGGAAAAAAAGTACTATTATTTGTTGCAATAAAATACTCCATTAAATTCAAATTCACAGCGGGTTCATTTTTTAGCAGTTTTGGGTACGCCAAGCTAGGGCACTGACCCCGTGCCCAGAAATAGGTCAAGGATCAAGATATTATTATTATTATTATTATTATTATTATTATTATTATTATTATTATTATTAACCCCCAAACATTAAAAAAACCAGCTTAAAACCACATTCAGAAATAAAACTAGGAAATCGCCCTGTCAAACCAGTTAAAAAACAATTAATATGCAGAAAAAACCTTCATAAAAACCTATTTAAAACCATAGAAAATAAACCAATCTTACATTGCCATGTTTATACCAACTTCATGTAAGCCATAAAACCACAGACAGTATTTCCCTGTCTTTGCAGTCAAAACAGTTTTTGAAAAAACCAAGACATTTAAATAAAAAAAAACTTTGCAATCCATTTAAAACCAATTTTAAACAAACTACCTTATTTTAAAGGCAAGTTTAAGCCAACTTCCTTATTCTAGAAACAAGTTTACATAAATTTTCTAATTTTAAAAGCAAGTTTAAACCAACTACCTTATTTTAAAACCAAATTTAAACCAACCTCCTTATTTTGAAACCAAGTTTAAACCAACTTCATTTTTAAAAACTAATTTTAAACCAATTTTCCTTATTTTAAAACCAAGTTTACTTATACTTGAGCCTTTTTCCTCTTCGGTTCGGAAATGGAAACGAGAGAGAGAGAGAGAGAGAGAGAGAGAGAGAGAGAGAGAGAGAGAGAGAGAGAGAGAGCAACTGTATGATTACTTGAAAACATAAGTTGGTGTTTTCTGATTTAATTTTTTTTATTATTTTTAGATTTAAATTTAGGAATTTATTTATTTATTTTTTGGTGTGTGTGGGCTTTAGGAACTCTCTCTCTCTTCCTCTCCTCTCTCTCTCTCTCTCTCTCTCGACCCCACTCTTCCTCCTTCTCTTCTCTCTCTCTCTCTCTCGTGAAATGTGATGTTACGCTACCCTAGAGTTGCATTATAATCGAGAATATATTTTGCATTCTTTGATAATGAAGATATCGTGGCTTTGAGGGGGAGAGAGAGAGAGAGACCTTTCCCCAGAATAGCAACCACGCAAGATATCGTAATCAAAATGAATTATTAAAATCGTGTATAAAGAGCTTGCAAACACAAGGTCGAAAGTCCTATTGTCTTGGAAAGGAGTTTAGATCTTATGGTTTATTTTTGCTATTGATTAATTTGTGTGACATATATATATATATATTAATATATAATTAATATTATATATATTAATAATATATAGATATATATTCAAGTGTTCAGAGCACAGATCAAAATTTTCAGCCAAGTTCTAAGAGAGAGAGAGAGAGAGAGAGAGAGAGAGAGAGAGAGAGAGAGAGAGAGGACTTTGACATTTGTATTCCATAGTGACCCACATTCTCTCTCTCTCTCTTCTCTCTCTCTCTCTCTCTCTCTCTCTCATATAGCAGCGTAAAGATATTACTTGGAACTTGGCTGAAATTGATTTTTCTGTCCCACACAAACAGCTATCTTAACTCTCTCTCTCTCTCTCTCTCTCTCTCTCTCTCTCTCTCTCTCTCTCTCCCTGACAGAATATCCTAATCTTCTTCAGAATTAAGCCACAAAAGGATTACCTCTGTGTATATAACCCATCTTTCGAGGGATCCCCAACATCCTATTGATACGAATAGATTAGGATGCCATCCTGCGTAGGCATATTATCAGCCCATAGGACTTTAGGGATATACTTTACCCGGAGAGATGGGTTGGTAATAGATTGGTAATAGATTAGGATCTTTTTTTCTTTCGTCGTAATAGATTGGTAATAGATTAGGACATTTTTTCTTTCGTCGTAATAGATTGGTAATAGATTAAGACCTTTTTTTATTGTGTCGTAATAGATTGGTAATAGATTTGGACATTTTTTTCTCTCGTCGTAATAGGTTTGCAATAGATTGGTAATAGATTAGGACATTTTTTTCTCTCGTCGTAATAGGTTTGCAATAGATTGGTAATAGATTAGGACATTTTTTCTTTCGTCGTAATGGATTGGGACCTTTTTTTATATTGTCGTAATAGATTGGTAATAGATTAAGACCTTTTTTTCTTTCGTCGTAATAGATTGGCAATAAGTTGGTAATAGATTAGGACATTTTTTCTTTCGTCGTAATAGATTGGTAATAGATTAAGACCTTTTTTTATTTTGTCGTAATAGATTGGTAATAGAATTGGACCTTTTTTTCTTTCGCCGTAATAGATTGGCAATAGATTGGTAATAGATTAAGACATTTTTTCTCTCGTCGTAATAGGTTGGCGATAGATTGATAATAGATTAGGACATTTTTTTCTTTCGACGTAATAGATCGGTAATAGATTGGGACTTTTTTTTCTTTCGTCGTAATAGATTGGTAATAGATTATGGACTTTTTCTCTCGTTTTGTCGAAGCTGTATTCCATATTCTTTGTCTGATTTTATCACGTTTTTTTGTTTTGTTTTTCATTCACGTTCGAAAAAGGGAATGACAGGAATTGTGGGTAACTGGTCCTTCATCAGAAGAAGTGTGGTTCCACGTCTTTGCGATGTGAGGAGAGAGAGAGAGAGAGAGAGAGAGAGAGAGGTATACACACGAATCTCCATCCATCCATTCTACCCGAAGACGTCCTCCTCACTGATTCTCCCATTCTCCTCACTGATTCTCGTCCATTCCCTTGTGCTACGATGCACCAACGCCCTTGGGGCCTGAGGCCAAAGGGCCTGTCTCTCCTGAAGGCTTTAGGGAAAGGGGGGGGAGCGGGGTGTTCTGGTGGCGAAAAAAATCAATGGACGCACGTGGGCCTGGAGATGTGTGCGTGTATACGTGTGTGTATTTCTGATGTCTGTGTACGCCTATACTACACAGGTCAGTGTACTTGTGACGTTTCTTGCGTAGGACTTAAGCGTATCTAACTGTCTATAGAGAGAGAGAGAGAGAGAGAGAGAGAGAGAGAGAGAGAGAGAGAAATTTATGAACAACAGGAAGTTAGACGAAGCAACGTTGAACCGGATATTCGTCCTTACATTGACAAGTGGATTACGTAGGGAGAGAGAGAGAGAGAGAGAGAGAGAGAGAGAGACTTGAAGATGTATATAGATGCGTCATAATGATGTGTAGTATACAGAGATAGAAAACAATTCAACCAGCAGATGCAGCGAAGAGAGAGAGAGAGAGAGAGCAATAACAGCGCTTCGATCTCTCATCTTTAATTCATTGACAAGGATTGGGGGGGATTGGGAGGGGTCTGGAGAGAGAGAGAGAGAGAGAGAGAGAAGGGGGGTGGAGGGTAAGAGAGAGAGAGAGAGAGGGGTGGGGCTGGGGAGGGATGGCGAGTAGGGGGGGTGTCGCTTTGTATTTGGCAGCTACCACAAAAATATGAATTCTTATGCTCAATTTATATATATAAATATATATACATATACCGGTAAACATATCTGTCAATATATACATTTATGTTCATATATACGTTCATAAATATTCTTATAAAAGTTTTTTTGTATACATATATATATATACACATACATATATATTGTCGAGTTTCACGCTGTACCCTGTCACTCCCCTGCTATTCTCCAACCGCAAAAACCACATTACCCTCTTATTCCTAATGTACTATAAGGCTTTAAAAGAGCTTCATGGAGAGAAAGAGAGAGAGAGAGAGAGAGAATGAAGTTTAGCTCGTCGAGGGTTAGTAATTTACTTTTCAAATGGTAACATAGGATATGGGACTGCGTTGGTCTTAATGTAGCCAATAGGATGAGTTGTTTCAGATTTCCTGATTGGGCACCAAATAGCCAATGAGATTCGCTGTTTCAAAGTTCTTGACTGTTCACCAAATAGCCAATAGGATACGCTGTTTCAAAAGTAGCTAGTGGTATACCCTTTTTTCTGGACTTCTTAAGGCTTTCTGGCCTCAATGTGACCCCTTTGAGAGAGAGAGAGAGAGAGAGAGATTATAAATTACAAACGAAAATGATCAGTACTTCCTCTGAATTAAGATAGACCCTCGAAGTTGTAACCTCTCTCTCTCTCTCTCTCTCTCTCTCTCTCTCTCTCCCCCCCGCCCCCCTCTTCTCTATCTCTCTCCCTCTCTCTCCCTCCTCTCTCTCTTCCCCCCGCCTTCTCCTCTCTCTTCCTCTCTCTCTCTAAACTCTCTTCTCTTGGAAATGAAAAAAAGACAACATACCAGAACAGGAAAGAGACATGGGAAAATCCTTATTATTACCAATATTAAATGAAGGAGAAAACACGCAAACCATCATAGTGATGAATGCGAGGGTTTAGTTACGAGTAACTCAAAAAGAAAAATAGAGTACTTAGAAGAACTAACCCAAATTGAAAAGAAAAATAGATATAAGAATATAAGTGAAACCTGGTATTCCCAGAGACTGGGAATGATGATCAAATAAAAAGGTTTCAAACTTATAGATCAGATAGAAAAAATAGGAATCAAGGGGGAACCGCAATATATGGGAAGACAAAAAACAACAAGGAAAAATATATGAGAAATATAGTAACTCAGAATGTGAACTAATAGCGGTAGAATTTGAATCTGAAAAATTAATGAACGTAGTAATATATAGAACCTCCTAATACTAAAGAGTTTGACTTAATAATAGAAAATTGGATGAATATATGTAGAAATCACAAGGACTGGACTATTTCCGCCTATCTGGGAGACTTCAACTTTACCTTTCCGTGAGACTGGGAAAGAACGAATAGGATATTGTGGATGTACTTATACATATAAAAAAAGAGAGTAATAGTAGTGCAGAATAAGAGGCAATTCGAAAAGCTATTAGATATGCTACTAGAATACAACATTCAACAAATAAATCACCTGCCAACAAGAAAGGAAAATACTTTAGACCTAGTATTTGTGAACGAGATGAATTATGTTAAAGAAATAATAGTTTATAATGCGAGTATTTCAGACCATAATGTCATAGAATTAACAGTCCATTCCAAAGCAAGTGAAAACAGAGATAAGCAAGAAATGAAAAAAGTGGGAAGGATATGGAAAATACAACTTCTACAGTAAAAATATAAAATGGTCAGAAATAAATGAAGAATTAAACAAAGATTGGGATAATATTTTCGTAAGTGATGACATAAAGGTAAATACGGAGATATTATATAAAATATTAGAGAAAATAGTGGATAAATATATACCGAAGAAGAAAAGTAAACATCAGTCATGCATACCAAGAGACAGAAGGATCTTGTTCCAGAAAATCAGAAAAGGGGAAAAAAGGTCTAACAAAAAAAAAAAAATGCATGGAAAGTTATAGAACTAAAAAGTAAGATAGAAAATGCAGAACAAAAGATTATACAATCAAAAGAAAATGAAAAACGGGACACTTGGAAGAAAAAACCCTATTAAATATCAAGCAAAATCCCAAACTATTATACTCATATGCGAAGAAGATGAATAAAAGAAGATAGAAATAGGCCCTCTAAGAATTGAAGGGAGATTAACGAATGAAAAAAAGGAAATTTGCAACATACTGGCAGAACGATATAAGAGAGAATTCACCCTAGAAATAGATAATGGAAGATAATGATATAGAAGTAAGGGATGAAAATAGTGAATATTTAGCTGACATAGATATTAATGAAAGCTGATATTGTGCAGGCTATTAATGAAATTAAAAATGGAGCTGCTGCAGGGCCTGATGGATTGTTCCTGCTATTTTGTTAAAGAAAGTAGTTCATTCTATCGCAAAGCCACTTGCAATATTATTAAGACAAAGTGTAGATACAGGCAAGATTTATGATGAGCACAATTAGCATATCTTACCCCTACTTTCAAAAGTGGATCAAGACTAGAGGCAAGTAATTATAGGCCTGTGAGTCTAACATCACATATTATGAAAGTGTATGAAGGGTAATGAAGAAAAATATTATGAAACATTTAATAAAAAATAATTTGTTAATAAAGGACAACATGGTTTCGTACCCGGAAAAAGTACACAAACCCAACGTTAGTCCACCGTGAGAACATATTCAAAAATATGAAAAGCGGAAATGAAACAGATGTGGTTTATTTAGACTTTGCAAAAGCTTTTGATAAAGTAGACCATAGTATATTAGCGAAGAAAATTAGAAAACACAATATCGTGGATAAAGTAGGAAGATGGTTAAAAGAATTTTTAAACACAACAGAAAACAGATAGTATTGCAAACGACGAGAAATCGGATGAAGCCAAGGTAATATCCGGTGTGCCGCAATGGTACGGTGTTAGCTGCAATACTGTTTGTTATTATGATTGAAGACATAGACAATAATTTTTAAGGATTCGGTAGTGAGTAGTTTCGCAGATGACACAAGAATAAGTAGAGAAATTACTTGTGATGAAGATAGGAACGCTCTACAAAGAGACCTTAACAAAGTATATGATTGGGCAGAGGTAAATAGGATGGTATTTAACTCTGATAAATTTGAATCAATAAAATTATGGAGACAGAGAAAGAAAGCTATATGCATATAAGGGACCTAATAATGAGACAATCACAAATAAGGAAGCAGTTAAAGACCTTGGTGTGATGATGAATAGGAACATGTTATGCAATGATCAAATAGCAACTCTGTTGGGCAAATGTAAAGCAAAATGGGAATGTTGTTACGCACTTCAAAACAAGAAAAGCTGAACACATGATTATGCTTATAATAAAAACATATGTTTCGTAGTCCACTTGAATATTGCAATATGATATGGTACCCACACTATCAAAAGGATATTGCACAAATAGAGAGTGTACAAAGGTCCTTTACAGCTAGAATAGAAGAAGTTAAAGACCTTGACTACTGGGAAAGACTACAATTCTTAAAATTATATAGTCTAGAAAGGAGAAGAGAACGCTACATGATAATTCAGGCATGAAACAGATAGAAGGAATAGCAGAAAATATCATGGAACTAAAAATATCAGAAAGAGCAAAGCAGAGGTAGATTAATAGTGCCCAAAACTATACCAGGAAAAATAAGGAAAGCACACAGGACATTAATCCACTACGCACCAGCATCGATAATGCAGCGTCTATTCAATGCGTTGCCAGCTCATCTGAGGAATATATCAGGAGTGAGCGTAGATGTGTGTAAGAATAAGCTCGACAAATATCTAAACTGCATCCCAGACCATCCAAGATTGGAAGATGCAAAATATACCGGAAGATGTACTAGCAACTCTCTGGTAGACATTAGAGGTGCCTCACACTGAGGGACCTGGGGCAACCCGAACAAGATGTAAGGTCTGTAAGGTAAGGTCTCTCTCGGAAAAAGTACACAAACCCAACTGTTAGTCCACCGTGAGAACATATACAAAAGTATGAAAAACGGAAAAGAAACAGATGTGGTTTGCAAAAGCTTTTGACAAGGTAGACTATAATATATTGGCGAAGAAAATTAGAAAACATAATATAGTGGATAAAGTAGGAAGAGGGATAAAGAATTTTTACACAACAGAAAACAGATAGTTATTGCAAACGATGAGAAATCGGATGAAACGAAGGTAATATCCGGTGTGCCACAAGGTACGGTGTTAGCTGCATTACTGTTTGTTATTATGATTGCAGACATAGACAGTAATGTTAAGGACTCGATAGTGAGTAGTTTCGCCGATGACACAAGGATAAGTAGAGAAATTACTTGTGATGAAGATAGGAACGCTCTACAAAGAGACCTTAACAAAGTATATGATTGAGCAGAGGTAAATAGGATGGTATTAACTTTGATAAATTTGAATCAATAAATTATGGAGACAGAGAAGGAAAGCTATATGCATATAGGGGACCTAATAATGAGACAATCACAAATAAGGAAGCAGTTAAAGATCTTGGTGTTATGCTGAATAGGAACTTGTTATGCAATGATCAAATAGCAATTCTATTGGCAAAATTTAAAGCAAAAATGGGAATGTTGTTACGGCACTTCAAAACAAGAAAAACTGAACACATGATTATGCTTTATAAAACGTATGTTCGTAGTCCCCTTGAATATTGAAATATGATATGGTACCCACACTATCAAAAGGATATTGCACAAATAGAGAGTGTACAAAGGTCCTTTACAGCTAAAATAGAAGTTAGGGATCTTGACTACTGGGAAAGACTACAATTTTTAAAATTATATAGTCTAGAAAGGAGAAGAGAACGCTACATGATAATTCAAGCATGGAAACAGATTAGAAGGAATTGCCCAAAACATCATGGAGCTAAAAATATCAGAAAGAGCAAGCAGAGGTAGATTAATATTGTCCAAAGCTATACCAGGAAAACTAAGGAAAGCACACAGGACATTAATCCACTACGCACCAGCATCGATAATGCAGCGTCTATTCAATGCGTTGCCAGCTCATCTGAGGAATGTATCAGGAGTGAGCGTAGATGTGTTTAAGAATAAGCTCGACAAATATCTAAGCTGCATCCCAGACCATCCAAGACTGGAAGATGCAAAATATACCGGAAGATGTACTAGCAACTCTCTGGTAGACATTAGAGGTGCCTCACACTGAGGGACCTGGGGCAACCCGAACAAGATGTAAGGTCTGTAAGGTAAGGTCTCTCTCTCTCTCTCTCTCTCTCTCTCTCTCTCTCTCTCTCTCTCTCTCTCTCTCTCTTGACAACATCCACAATAATAATAACATAACCTCTTTTATTTTTGCCACTTCTCTGTCACACTTCTGAATTTTTTCTTCCATGCTGAAATAGAACTTGTAAAATGGGCAGTTATACGAGACCTTACAGACCTTACAGACCTTACAGACCTTACATCTTGTTCGGGTTGCCCCAGGTCCCTCAGTGTGGAGGCACCTCTAATGTCTACCAGAGAGTTGCTAGTACATCTTCCGGTATATTTTGCATCTTCCAATCTTGGATGGTCTGGGATGCAGTTTAGATATTTGTCGAGCTTATTCTTAAACACATCTACGCTCACTCCTGATATATTCCTCAGATGAGCTGGCAACGCATTGAATAGACGCTGCATTATCGATGCTGGTGCGTAGTGGATTAATGTCCTGTGTGCTTTCCTTATTTTCCTGGTATAGTTTTGGGCACTATTAATCTACCTCTGCTTGCTCTTTCTGATATTTTTAGTTCCATGATATTTTCTGCTATTCCTTCTATCTGTTTCCATGCCTGAATTATCATGTAGCGTTCTCTTCTCCTTTCTAGAACTATATAATTTTAAGAATTGTAGTCTTTCCCAGTAGTCTAGGTCCTTAACTTCTTCTATTCTAGCTGTAAAGGACCTTTGTACACTCTCTATTTGTGCAATATCCTTTTGATAGTGTGGGTACCATATCATATTGCTATATTCAAGTGGACTACGAACATATGTTTTATAAAGCAATAATCATGTGTTCAGCTTTTCTTGTTTTGAAGTGCCTTAACAACATTCCCATTTTTGCTTTAACCTTTTTCCAACAGAGTTGCTATTTGATCATTGGCATAACAATGGTTCCTATTCATCAATCACACCAAGGTCTTAACTGCTTCCTTATTTGTGATGGTCTCATTATTAGGTCCCCTATATGCATATAGCTTTCTTTCTCTGTCTCCATAATTTATTGATTCAAATTTATCAGAGTTAAATACCATCCTATTTACCTCTGCCCAATCATATACTTTGTTAAGGTCTCTTTGTAGAGCGTTCCTATCTTCATCACAAGTAATTTCTCTACTTATCTTGTGTCATCTGCGAACTACTCACTACCGAATCCTTCACATTATTGTCTATGTCTTCAATCATAATAACAAAACAGTATTGCAGCTAACACCGTACCTTCGGCACACCGGATATTACCTTGACTTCATCGATTTCTCGTCGTTTGCAATAACTATCTGTTTTGTTCTGTGTGTAAAAATTCTTTTAACCATCTTCCTACTTTATCCACGATATTGTTTGTTTTCTAATTTTCTTCGCTAATATATTATGGTCTACTTTATCAAAAGCTTTTGCAAAGTCTAAATAAACCACATCTGTTTCATTTCCGCTTTTCATATTTTTTTTTTGAATATGTTCTCACGGTGGACTAACAGTTGGGTTTGTGTACTTTTCCGGGTACGAAACCATGTTGTCCTTTATTAAACAAATTATTTTTTATTAAATGTTTCATAATATTTTTCTTCATTACCCTTTCATACACTTTCATAATATGTGATGTTAGACTCACAGGCCTATAATTACTTGCCTCTAGTCTTGATCCACTTTTGAAAGTAGGGGTAATATTTGCTAATTTGTGCTCATCATAAATCTTGCCTGTATCTACACTTTGTCTTAATAATATTGCAAGTGGCTTTGCGATAGAATGAACTACTTTCTTTAACAATAGCAGGAATTCCATCAGGCCCTGCAGCAGCTCCATTTTTTAATTCATTTCATTAATAGCCTGCACAATATCAGCTTCATTAATATCTATGTCAGCTAAATATTCACTATTTTCATCCCTTACTTCTATCTTCATCTTCATTATCTTCATTATCTATTCTAGGGGTGAATTCTCTCTTATCTCGTTCTGCCAGTATGTTGCAAATTTCCTTTTTTTCATTCGTAATCTTCCCTTCAATTCTCAGAGGGCCTATTTCTATTCTTCTTTATTCATCTTCTTCGCATATGAGTATAATAGTTTGGGGTTTTGCTTGATATTTAATAGGGTTTTTTCTTCCAAGTCCCGTTTTTCATTTTCTTTTGATTGTATAATCTTTTGTTCTGCATTTTCCTATCTTACTTTTTAGTTCTATAACTTTCCATGCATTTTTTTTTGCAAGACCTTTTTTCCACTTTCTGATTTTCTGGAACAAGATCCTTCTGTCTCTTGGTATGCATTGAATGATGTTTATTTTTCTTCTTCGGTATATATTTTTCCACTATTTTCTCCAATATTTTATATAATATCTCCGTATTTACCCTTATGTCATCACTTACGATAATGTTATCCCAATCTTTGTTTAATTCTTCATTAATTTCTGACCATTTTATATTTTACTGTAGAAGTTGTATTTTCCTTATCCTTCCCACTTTTTCATTTCTTGCTTATCTCTATTTTCACTTGCTTTGGAATGAACTGTTAATTCTATGACATTATGGTCTGAAATACTCGCATTATAAACAAACTATTATTTCTTTAACATAATTCATCTCGTTCACAAATACTAGGTCCTAAAGTATTTCCTTTCTTGTTGGCAGGTGTTTATTTGTTGAATGTTGTATTCTAGTAGCATATCTAATAGCTTTTCAAATTGCCTCTTATCTTCTGCCACTACTATTACTCTCTTTTTATATGTATAAGTACAACCACAATCTCCTATTCGTTCTTTCCATTCTACGAAAGGAAAGTTGAAGTCACCAGATAGGAGAATAGTCCAGTCCTTGTGATTTCTACATATATCATCCAATTTTTTCAATTATTAAGTCAAACTCTTTCAGTATTAGGAGGTCATATATTACTATGTTTCATCAATTTTTCAGATTCAAATTCTACCGCTATTAGTTCACATTCTGAGTTACTATATTTCTCAGTATATTTTTTTTCCTTGTTTTTTGTCTTTCCCATATATTGCGGTTCCCCCTTGATTCCTATTTTTTTCTATCTGATCTATAAGTTTGGAACCCTTTTATTTGATCATCATTCCCAGTCTCTTGGGAATACCAGGTTTCACTTATATTCATTATATCTATTTTCTTTTCATTTTGGGTTAGTTCTTCTAAGTACTCTATTTTTCTTTTTGAGTTACTCGTAACTAAACACCCTGCGCATTTCATCACTATGAGGTTTGCGTGTTTTCTCCTTCATTTAATACTGGTAGTAATAAGGATTTTCCCATGTCTCTCCTGTTCGGTGATGTTGTTCTTTTTTTTTCATTTCCAGAAATTCTGACATTAAAAAATCCAACTTTTCCATAATATTTGATCTTCCTTCATCATAATTATTCATTTTGTGTCTGAATCTGCAATTTTTCTCCGTTTCTGCAATATCCTCTTGATAATAAATACAGTTATTATCTCTTGAGTAGAATTTCGGAGCTGATGCTTTGAAATTTTTTGCTGACACCTCTGCATATCTCATTGGTGGTTTGCTTTTTCTCTTTTACCTGATATTCTTGATTTCTCTCTTTATTTGTTTCTTTCTTATTTTTGGATTTTATTACTTGGTTGGTTATTTATTTGATTATGATTCATGGCTACAGGGTGCATATATTTGCATTTTTTGTCGAACTTACATCCTTTTCCTTCTTTTAGGTTTTTACATATTTTTGATGCAGATCTCTGCAATCATCCCCATATCCATCTAAGTATGCACATTTACCATATATTTCATAGTTTTTGACATATCTTAGGATGTTTGTAGTAACATCTTCTCCAAATCTGCAATTCCCTCTTTCAAAGGTTGCAGATTTTGTCTTTCTTGTCTATTTTTCCTCTTTCCCGTCATTGTATAGATCTGGGTAGAGCCTCTTCGGGATTGCTTTTCTGTTGTCATATCGTAATTTATTTTCTCGTAGGTATGCTGCTTATTGCCTCATCATGTAGTATCAATGAGTATCTCTGCATCCATAACTTTTATCTTGTTGCTTGTTTTCCTTATTTTTTTCTGTCATTTCATTTTGTTTACTTCTCTCCGTTTTCTCTTCCGTTTTCCTCTTCTTCTTCTTCTTCTCTTCTCTTCTTCTTCTTCCTTCCTATATGTGTTTACATTCAATCTTGATTTAATAACATTGTCTATCCATGATAGACATGTTGAACAAAAAATTCTTGTATCTTTTCTCAAATCTTGTATTACCT
>NC_087222.1:27296473-27316473 GCF_015104395.2 Macrobrachium nipponense
AGAGAGCAGTCAATATTGATCTGTATACTATATGGCTGAGAGAGAAAGAGAGAGAGAGAGAGAATATTGATCTGTATATGGCTAAGAGAGAGAGAGAGAGAGAGAGAGAGAGAGAGAGAGAGAGAGAGAGAGAGAGAGAGAGAGAGGATATTTATAGCCATCTCAGTGGATACGAGTTTGAGAAACACCCGCAATTATATCGATTCTCAAATCACAGTCATTACGGTTGGGTGGTCGTGGGTTGGGCGTTGGGTTGATTGATTGATTTATAGCTGCCTAAACTGGCGTTACAACAATGTTAGGGTTGATATGAAAAAAAGTTTTTTTTGGGGGATGTTGATATTAATATTGTCGTAGAGAGAGAGAGAGAGAGAGAGGTACGTCTTAACCTTAATTTGAGAGAGAGAGAGAGGGAGAGAGAGAGAGAGGTACGTCTTAGCCCTAATTTGAGAGAGAGAGATGAGAGAGAGAGAGAGAGAGAGGCACGTCTTATCCCTAGTTTGAAAGAGAGAGAGAGAGAGAGAGAGAGAGAGAGAGAGAGAGAGAGAGAGAGAGAGAGAGATTATATCTTATGAGTGATGGTTTCCCCAAGGTTAGGATTGAATTACCTACTCCTGTCTTGATGCTATATCCTACATCCTGGAAATCTCTCTTTCTCTCTCTCTCTCTCTCTCTCTCTCTCTTTACGCTACTTCACCTTCAAACAGGCGTAGAGAAAGGTCGCGACCTCCTCTATATAATGAGAACGTGACGCTGATCACGTGTCCACTGTTCCTCATTTGGGAGACGTTTTTGGAAAATGTTTTTTAAAGACTTTTGGAAAAGGTTTTTAAAGACTTTTTTGGAAGACTTTTTTAAAGACTCTTTTAGAAGACTTTTTAAACACTTTGTGGAAAGGTTTTTAATGGCATTTTTGGGAAACTTTAGAAAATATTTTTTGAAAAACGTTTTTTAAAGACTTTTTGGAAAATGTTTTTTAAAGACCTTTTGGAAAATGTTTTTTAAAGAGTTTTTGGAATTTTTTTAATGAGTTTATGGAAAAAGTTTTTAAAGACTTTGAAAACTGTATAAAAGACTTTGGAAAATGTTTTTTTAAGAATTTTTGGAAAATAGTTTTTAAAGACTTTTTTTGGAAAATGTTTTTTAAAGACTTTTTGGAAAACGTTTTTTAAAGACTTTTTGGAAAACGTTTTTAAAAGATTTTTGGAAAATATTTTGTAGACTTTTTGAAAAAGTTTTTTAAAATACTTTTTTTTTGAAAAACTTTTTAAAAACGGTATTGGACAAAGTTTTTTTTAAAGACTTTTGGGAAAACATTTTAAAGAACTTTTTGGAAGAAGTTTTTTTTAAAAGTCTTAAAATATTTTTTTTAGAAAAACGTCTCAAAACGTTTCTGTCAAGCGTTTCAAACTATTTTCTAGAAAACGTTTTTCAAACTATTTTTTAGAAAACGTTCTTGAAAAACGTTTCAAAACGTTCTTTTGGAAAACGTTTCCTGAAGCCTTACTAGAAACTCACCACCTCACCGGAACTTCGTCTCTTTTGTGAAAGATCGTAAGGTGTGAAATCGTAAACAGAAGGACAATTGGGAGAGAAAGGAAAGAGAATGAGAGGAGATGAACAGCAGATTGGATGGTGTAAGAATGAAAGCAGAGAGAGAGAGAGAGAGAGAGAGAGGGGGAGAGAGAGAGAGAGGGGGGGTTTAGAATTGGAGAGGGAGTGGGGGAGAATGTTTAGATAGACAGGGGGGCCCTTACATTGATCCATACGCTTGGGGATTTTTGGCTCTGAGTGGAGAGAGAGAGAGAGAGAGAGAGAGAGAGAGAGAGAGCCCCCATAGGCCATAGATTGATTGACAGAAACAGCAGCAAGCCACAGAGAGAGAGAGAGAGAGAGGGAGGGGGAGAGAGAGAGCTATGTATCGGTTCCAGAGAACCGCAAGCTCTGGAAATGTGATATAGGATTGGAAAGTCTCTCTCTCCCTCTCTCTATACACACACACACACACACATATATATATATATATATATATATATCTATATATATATATATATAATGTATATATATGTACATATATATATTTAGTATGTGTGTGTGTGTTTTCATATCTGTAAATTCATTTTTAAAACTTTCTGATCTTGTACATATAATAATAATAATAATATAATATGGAATAATAATAATCCACAATAATTATGTTGATCTTGTTATTAAAATACAACGCAAGAAAGCTTTCGAAGACCTGCACGGTCCTCCTTGTCAGACATATTATTGTGGATTTACTTTTCCATTTTATTTTATTAACTCATGTGATTATGAGGTTTCTTTGAATAATAACTAATAATATAATAATAATAATAAATAAATAATAATAATAGAAGAAGAAGAAGAAGAAGAAGAAGAAGAAGAAAAGAAGAAGAAAGAGAAGAGAGAGAGAGAGAGAGAGAGAGAGAGAGAGAGAGACCCAGTCTGTTAAAAACTACCGCATTCCCTGCGGCTATTGCTTCGTGTGACCTGTTTTCTCCACAAGCAAAGAGAGAGAGAGAGAGAGAGAGAGAGAGAGAGAGGAAGAGAGAGGGGGGGGGGTTCATTTGGGTCACGGGAAGGTATTTTTTGTTGGGGTCAGTGCCCCCCCAACACTTCTGCTAGTTATTTATGGGGTCAGAAGCCCCCTTTTGCAAGGATAGTGCTCAAAATTGATTTCGGTCATTATTTAGCTTAGGTTAGGTCAGGTCAAATCAGTTCAGGGGTCAGTGCTCCCCCAGCAAGGTCAACTAGGTAACTAGTGACCTAGTAGGGTGTGATGGACAGAGGTCACCTATAAAAGGTCATTATTCATGTTGACCCCTAATGTCAGGTCAGGGGTCAGTACTCCCCCAGCAAGGTCATCTAGATAATCAGTGTCCCTACAGAGTAGTTAGGTGGTTAATTACATCCCTTTCACTGGCCTTCTAGGTCACTAAAGAACAAGCAATCTCCCTTCCAAGGTCACGAAGGGTTAATCAGGGGTCAGTGACCTGCCAGCAAGGTCGTCTGGGGTCGGGGGTAGGGGGTGCCGGGGGCTCAACGACCCCTATTATCGTGTCTGCTTGCGTGTGAGTCGGTGTTAGTTTCTATCAGACACCAGGAAGTGTCTGAATATTATATAACGAGATGACTTATTTTTTTGTTTGTGAGGTAGAATTTCAGGTTTGTGTGTTTGTTTGCCTTCCAAACGAACTCTGAGGTTTGTTGGTGTTGTTGTTTGTGCATATGCTGACTTGTTTGAATTGTTTGCGAAGTGAATATTTGGGGGTAATAAACAAATGTCGTTCACAAAGCCTATATATGATTTCAGCTAGTTTCTCTCTCCACCACCCGCCCCCCTCTCTCTCTCTCTCTCTCTCAGTCAGCTAAATATTAATCCGCACAGTCAAGCTCACTGTACATACAACTACCTAGAGTGGCCCCTTGGACGACGTTCACAGTCACTGTGCTCGCCCTGGATTGCGGTGTACGTACGGTGTCACTATCTCAATGCAGCTCACTTCCTCGCGCCTGCTTTCTCTCAAGGACCGCCCTCTTCAGGCAATGTTTAAACAACAACTCATTAATTTGGATGGTCCTTTCGTCTTCTTCTCCATCTTCAGGGCACTGGGATATTGGGGACGTCCCTGAGTGAGTCTTCCGAGGGGCTGGGGGATTAGGGAAGTCCCTGGGTCCTGCTCCAAGCGGCTGGGGGATTAGAGAGCGTCCCTGGGCCCTTCTTCAGGGACTGGAGCATTAGAGAAAGTCCCTGAATCCTTCCTCAGGGAATTGGGGAGGATAGGAAGCCCCCAGGTCCATCTTCAAGGGAGCTGAGGATCTGGGACGTCCTTTAAGTCTTTCTTCCAATGGCGGTGGGGATTTGGGACCTCTCTCTCTCTCTCTCTCTCTCTCTCTCTCTCTCTCTCTCTCATTAACGAATCTAGCTCATTTCCGCTTTCATTCTTGACGTCGCGGTTCCAATATTCTGTTGTGCCTTCGCGTCCTGCCTATTTCCTCAAGCCGTCATTCAATCCCTTCGCAAAAGCAGTAAACAAATCCACTTTACGAAGAAGAAGAAGAAGAAGAAGAAGGAGGAGGAGGAGGAGATAGAATAATAACAATAATAATAATAATAAAAATGTATTCATATTTTGAACTACGAATATTCACAGATTCAAGAGAAATGTGTATAATTTTTTTGACGTGAGACTGCGTACGTACGTCTAGCATAAATGTATAGGTATACATCTGTTTGACTGTGGGAATGCGCACATCTTCTCGCACGAAAGTATACGTACATTTTATGATATGAGAATGTATACATCTTCCAGCGCAAAAGTATACATACACACCTTTTTGTATGAAACTCTATACCTCTTCCAGTGCAAAAGTAAAAAATACATCCTCTGAAATGAGAATGTGTATATACATCTTCCAACGAGAAGGTATACACCCACACCTTTTGATAAGACAATGTATACATCTTCCAACGCAAAAGTATACATACACCTGATACGAAAAAGTATGCATTTTCCACCACAAAGGAATCCATACATCTCTTGATAGAAGACTACGTAGGTTATATAAACTTTTCACCCCAAACCTATATTATGTGCTACACCAACTCAAAGCTATGCATACACCTTCCAGCACGATGTACGTACACCCGATCAATCGACTTAAAGAGAGAAAAAGCGGGGTTCCTGTTACACCCGGTTGCCATCGAGGTGTCTACTAATTACTGGAGTTTTCAGTTCTGTGTTGTGTTAAGTTTGATTATTATTATTATTATCATTCCCTACGTTGGTGTCGATACACCACAGTCGTCTACCCACTAGGTAGAACACAGGTATACGTACCTGGCTGTATACCTGATGCAGGTACGTACCGTACCGGTACAGCCGTACCTGAGGAACTGACCTGGGCAGGTAAACTCCTGTCGTGTGAATGGGCAATTTGCTTCGGTATTGAGTTCCCTAGCAATTGTTTGGGGGGGGGGGGGGTGTTTGTGGGTTGGGGAAGGGGGTGTGTAGTGGGAGGTTTGTAGTTCTACGATAAATACACTGATTTACATGATTTTAAGGTTCGTATACATATACCTGTCTGACCTGTTTTGACCTAATATGATCTGCATTTCCGCCTTGACGAAAAATAGACCCTAGAGACTCTATAGACATTATATAGAAAATCTGAAGCCCCCTATCATCGAAATTTATATACAGAATCTATAAAAAAAAAGTTATCCCAAAGAGAGTATATAAATACGAAGCCCTCGAACATAAACTGTACGATAGTTTGGGGCACTATGCAACGGACGTTGCCAGAGATACGATTCACACTTTTTTTTTCTTCAAAACCACGTCTGTATCGACCACCACCACCACCACCCCCGCTTGAGAATATCCCCCCCCCCCCCCCCCCACCCCATCCCTAGTAGGATGCCGCCACCCCTAACTCCATCCCCAAGGATACTCCTGGGTCCATCCTGCACCCAATCCCCGTCGGTGTATGCACGTACAACGGAGTGCGCGCGCGCAAGACCGTCTTGAACGAAAGGGAACTTATAGTTAAAGAATTCCGCTCCGAATATTTCTTTGAATAATTCTTATTTTTATAGATGTATATTTTTTTTATTATTTATGTTAATTTTTTGAATATTTTTTTTTGGTAAGAATTTAAATAACGCAAAATGAATTTTGAAACGCGTAATTGTTATTCATTTATTCATTTTTGTTATGTTTTTATTTAGGGGATTTCTGCTGTGGACAGATTTTTTGGAAATGAATGGTGGAGAGAGAGAGAGAGAGAGAGAGAGAGAGAGAGAGAGAGATACAATAACGCTCTCTCTCTCTCTTTCTCCTATAATCCAGGAATGTAGGTCAAACTAAATTCTCTCTCTCTCTCTCTCTCTCTCTCTCTCTCTCTCTCTCTCTCTCTCTATCTATCTATCTTTATATATATTATATATATATATATAGTATATATATATATATATATATATATATATATATACGTGTGTATATTATTGTATATTATACAGACGCATATCACACTTAATGCAATTAGATTTCAATGAAACGACAGCTACGTACTTTGTTTAAAAAAAAAAAAAAGTTATAGCTTGATAAAAAAAAATGCTAATTTTAATTATCAATTATTTCACTTGTAAAGATCCAATGTCCTGTTTTATTATTATTATATTATTATTATTATTATTATTATTTATTATTATTATTATTATTATTATTATTATTTTATTATTATTATTATTATTATTATGGGGCTATCACAGCCTCCATTTCGACTGGGTGGTATTCATAGTGTGGGGTTCCGGGTTGCATCCCTGCTCCTTAGGAGTACATCAATCTTCTTACTATGTGCCGTTTCTAGGATCACACTCTTTTGCATGAGTCCTGGAGCTACTTCAGCTCTAGTTTTTCCAGATTCCTTTTCAGGATCTTGGGATCGTGCCTAGTGTTCCTATTATTATTATTATTATTATTATTAATTATATTATTATTATTATTATTATTATTATATATTATAGAGGCTGTATATAAGCCCTCACGCAAGACATATATTTGAAATATATATATATATCTATATATATATATATATATCTATATATATATATATATTAGATATATTATTAAAATTAATATATTTTTTACCAACATATCTTGTTCTTTTCGTGTATTTAAAAATTTTGGAGGAGAAAAAAGTAAGGGTTTTTTCGTATTCAAAAAATTCAGAGAGAGAGAGAGAGAGAGAGAGAGAGAGAGAGAGAGAGAGAGAGAGAGAGAGAGATTCTCTTAGTGCTAGTGCATCTGCCTGCTTGCTTTTGTATTCCAGGAATCTGTCACAAAATGAGAGAGAGAGAGAGAGAGAGAGAGAGAGAGAGAGAGATTCTGACCAGACATTGCAGGGAGTTTTAATGGTGTTCCGCAGTTTCGTCTGTGTGTTTGCTTGCTTGCTTCCCCCCAAAAAAAAAAAATTATTTTTGCATGTCCTATGTTTTCCCTTACAAGGAAGTCCCTCCGCGTAGGATCTAGAAAAAGAGATTCCTAGAGTTCACGTAGGACTCTAGGAATCTCTAGAAACCAGAAGTGGTTCCAAAGGGTTGATTTTGTAGCTAAAGCAAAGGAATTATCTTTTTTTTATGTCCGTTCTGTCGTGATGTATAAAGTCTAGATAATTCTAGAGGTTTCTAGAGTAACGAATGAAACAAGAAATATAGAGAAAATCTAGAAATATTCCTCAAGTTTTGATTTCGTATTTAAAGAATTTTTTCGGTCTATAATTTGTCCTCTATATCAACGTTATTATTATCCAAAAAAAGCCTATAGATTTCTAGACGTTTCTAGAGTTACACCAGAGATCTAAGCACTAACCAGATATCTAAGCGCTGGTCAGAGCTCTAAGCACTGGCCACCAGAGATCTAAGCGCTGACCAAATATCAAAAGACACAATATAAGTCTTTGTATCGTATTTTTAAAATTTTTCTAATTTTTTTACCTATTATTTTAAAATTAAAAATTGTTTTCAGTTTTTTAAATTTTTTATTTGTGAAATTTATGTTTTTTGTAAAATAATGTTTATCTTTTACGTTTTTTATTTTTTCTAATTTATTTTTTATTTTCAAATTTATTTAAAAAAAAATATTTAGTTTTAATTTTATTTGTTGAAATTTTTTATATGTTTTAGTCTTAAAATTCTTGAATTGTTTATTTTTTTCAATTTTCATTTTTCGTATGAGTGTTTGTGTGTCTCTCTCTCTCTCTCTCTCCTCTCTCTCTCTCTCTCTCTCTCAATCTTCCAGAATTTCTACTGATTTTAAATATGAAATAATTTGAATAAAAGAGATGACAAAATAAGAAAAACTGAATAATTGAGGAGGAATAATAATAATAAGAAAACGAATGTAAGAAGATGAGGAACGGTAATGGAAGAGGGGATGGATGGAAAGATGAAATAAGAATAAAAAGGATTTTTTAAGAAAGTGAAAATAAAATAAAAATTATTTTTAAGAAAATAAAGATAAGAATAAAAGTCATTTTTGAAGAAAGTAAAAATAAGAATAAAAATGAATATTTTTTAGAAATAAGAAATAAAAAATGAAAATAAAGATTATTTTTTTAATAAAGTAAAACCAGAAATAAAAATAATAATGATTTTTTAAGAAACTAAAAATAAAAATACAAATTTTCAAAAGAAATATTTGAAACTGGATCATGCTGGCAGTTAAACAAACGAATAAAGGAGGGAATGGGAAAGTCTCTAATAAACGGGAAACAGGAGAAAGTGTGTGATAGAATGGAGGAATAAGAATTAGATATTTCAACTAGGTCAGAAAATGGTTAAAAATGAACTGAAAGATAGCTATGTTTTATAGATAACACTGGGCAAGATTTGGACATATCATGATATGTCTCTCTCTCTCTCTCTCTCTCTCTCTCTCTCTCTCTCTCTCTCTCTCTCTCCATGTCAGATTATTATTATTATCATTATTATTATCTGTTGATTTTTAGGGTAACGTCATCAAGAACCTTGAATGACAGGTGACGAAACTGGCAGATATTTTGGAGGGCAGTAACCCCCCACCTAACGCCCCGTACCCTACCCCCCTCTACCAGCCTCCACATCTCACAGCATCCGGACGGCTGCCCAATTTCATCTCATTGTCCCCCCCCCCCCCCCCCCCCACCCGCGCTCCCTCCCCCCTCGAAAGATAACGAGTTTTGACAGCCTATCAGAAGAGGCTCCGTGAATTCCTCTTTAGAGTTTGCTGTGTTTTTGCCTGTCTGTCTGTCTGTCTGTTCCCTCTGCAGCGGTGGGAATCCAATTAACAGCAGCGAAGACAGCTGCCTCAACAGCCCCTCCCGTCTGCGAAAAAGCGTGCCGTCGGTGCGCCTCACGCGGTGTACTGTAGGCGTGACTGAAGCTCCTGGCACTTGCTGCGTAGTAAAGGTCTCTCTTCTGTTAATCATAGATCCAAATTCTATTTCCTGTCCCATTCCTTCGTTCCAGCAGCCTTGGAAAGTAACGAAACTGACCGTTCTCTTAACTGTCTGACTGTGCTGGAAACTGAGCTCCCAGCCCATGGAATTCTGGAAGTTATCTGTGAATAATTTGCTTGCCATGCTATGCTGGAAGCTACCGATTTCTCCCAGGCGTTTCAGCAGCTTTGTGGAACGATTTAGCTGCTGGAATGAATCCAGGAATCGTTCTGGAAGTTACAGTAGCCTGGCTGAGTCTGTTAAACACCCTGGAGTTCCAGGGCTCTTGCTTAAATAGCCTTCCTTAACTACATGACTTTGCCTGGAATTCCAGTAGATGCTCTTGACAGACTAACTTTCCTAATTCTGGAAACCTGCCCTTGACTTTGCTTAGAGAACTCCTGGAATTCCAGCAGATGTTCTGGACAGACTTTTCTTACTAATTCTGGAAACCTGCCCTTGACTTTGCTTGGAGAACTCCTGGAATTCCAGCTGATGTTCTTGACAGACTTCCTTTCCTAAGTCTGGAAACGTTCCCTTGGCTGTGCTTAGAGAACTCCTGGAATTCCAGCAGATGTTCTGGACAGACATTTCTTACTAATTCTGGAAACCTGCCCTTGACTTTGCTTGGAGAACTCCTGGAATTCCAGCAGATGTTCTTGACAGACTTCCGTTCCTAAGTCTGGAAACCTTCCCTTGACTGTGCTTAGAGAACTCCTGGAATTCCAGTAGCTATTCTGGACAGACTTTCTTTCCCAAGTCTGGAAACCTTCCCTTGAATGTGCTTAGAGAACTGGAATTCCAGTAGATGTTCTTGACAGACTTCCTTTCCTAAGTCTGGAAACGTTCCCTTGACTGTGCTTAGAGAACTCCTGGAATTCCAGTAGATATTCTGGACAGACTTTCTTACCTAAGTCTGGAAACCTCCTTGAAGTTCCAGCAGCCATGCAAGCTGATTTACCTGCATTGCTGAGCATGGAAACTGACCCCCTGGTCCCCCTGCCTCCCACCCCCCCCCCCCTCAACGTTGGTCGCTTTGCATCGGTGCTTGACAGCAAGGGGTCAAAATATAAAGAAGACAATTGAATTAAGCCTTCCAGTGTGACTTGATGGACAAGAAAAAAAAATTATAGATGATAATAATAATAATAATAATAATAATAATAATAATAATAATAATAATAATAATAATAATAACAATAACAATAACAATAATAATAATAATAATAATAAAAAAAGTTAGGTCGTCAATAGACTTAAGTCAAGTTAAGCAACACTGGCTCTGGTCAGTCGTTGGATGGGTGACCGCTCTCCTCGGCGTTGATTCCTTGGGAAAGGATCTTTACCATAATTTCCTCAGTCTACTCAGCTGTAAAATGAGTACCTATCCCTGATGGGGTAGGGTCCAGCTATGGGTTAAATAGCAAAACTCAGCAATGATGGAAAGAAATGAAGGATTAACCGACAACGACGTAAATGGAACCTCTGGCAACAGAGGAGCTTCGTCCGGCAACCAGGTATTCAACCCAATTGAAGGGGAAGACGGTCAGGTACTTGGAGGTCGTCATCCAGCAACTGATCACCACAACGACAATAATCAACAGCCTGAGATTGGAGCTACAGAGGCAAAAAGGAAGAAATGGACAAGAGAAGAAAATAAGGAAATATGGAGATGCTACATCAAAAGCAACCCGACAGAGAGAGGAATATAGAAGAAGATGGTCAACATCTGGAATGAGAGGAATAACACCCCCCAAACAGAGCAGAGGGCTGGCAGACCAAGTAAGGAACATAAAGAAAAAGAACTGGCTCTCCCCAACAGAAAGAGAAGAACTGGAAAGGGAAATGTCACACGACAACGAATTACACGAAGACGAACTGAGAGACGATGCCACAGAAGACGACAGGGAGGATGAGGTATCAAACAACGACACACGAAGAAACACCGACGAAGTAACAGAGAGGACGGAATGGGTAGAAAAGATTAGACAATGGATGGAGCCAGATACAGAGAGAACAAAGATCCCCTCCATGAAAGCCTACAACACAAGAAATTAAGGGAGAAACAAGTAGATGGTCAATGAAATAATGGGCATAATACAGACCACCAGTATCACAGAAACAAATAACTTGACATATGCAGGAGCAAGATTAGTAGCAGAACTGATGGGGATTCGAACACCAACACCACCAGCACAACCAACCCAACAGAAACCAAAACAGCAACCTCCTTGGAAAAGGCGACTGGAAAAGCAAATCACGGTGATGAGATCTGACTTGAGTAAACTGAAAGAGATGGCAGAAAAAGGCTAAGAAGCAAGAAAACAAGGGAGGAACTCAACGAGAAATACAAAGTACAAGAGAGGGGATTAAAACAACACAATAGAAGATGTAAAACGAGGTTAAGGCCAAAGCACATAAGATCCAACGATACATGAACAGGAATAAGGGATACCAACAGAACAAACTATTCGGAACCAACCAGAAAAGACTATACAGCCAACTAAGAGGGGAAGACAACCACCCAGAAATTCCTGAAGCCGAACCAAGTAAGAGGACTCTGGGAAAACATATGGAGCAATCCGGTATCACACAACAAACATGCAACATGGCTCAGGAAGTCAAGGAAGAAGAAACAGGGAGAATAAAACAAAGATTCACAGACATCACGACAGACACAGTCAGACACCAACTAAAGAAAATGCCAAACTGGAAAGCCCCAGGTCCCCCGATGAAGGTCCATGGATACTGGCTCAAAAACTTCAAGGCCCTACACCCACGAATAGCAGAACAATCCAGCATTGTATCTCAAATCACCAAGCACCCAAATGGATGACCACAGGAAGAACATCCTTAGTACAAAAAGACAAGAGTAAGGGAAATATAGCCAGTAACTACAGGCCTATCACCTGCCTACCAATAATGTGGAAGTTACTAACAGGTATCATCAGTGAAAGGCTATACAACTACCTAGAGGAAACAAACACCATCCCCCACCAACAGAAAGGCTGCAGAAGGAAGTGTAGGGCACAAAAGACCAGCTCCTGATAGACAAAATGGTAATGAAGAACAGTAGGAGAAGGAAAACCAACCTAAGCATGGCATGGATAGACTATAAGAAAGCCTTCGACATGATACCACACACATGGCTAATAGAATGCCTGAAAATATATGGGGCAGAGGAAAATACCATCAGCTTCCTCAAAAATACAATGCGCAACTGGAATACAATACTTACAAGCTCTGGAATAAGACTAGCAGAGGTTAATATCAGGAGAGGGATCTTCCAGGGCGACTCACTGTCCCCACTACTCTTCGTAGTAGCCATGATTTCCCATGACAAAAGTACTACAGAAGATGGATGCCGGGTACCAACTCAAGAAAAGAGGCAACAGAATCAACCATCTGATGTTCATGGACGACATCAAGCTGTATGGTAAGAGCATCAAGGAAATAGATACCCTAATCCAGGACTGTAAGGATTGTATCTGAGGACATCAGGATGGAGTTTGGAATAGAAAAATGCGCCTTAGTCAACATACAAAAAGGCAAAGTAACGAGAACTGAAGGGATAAAGCTACCAGATGGGAGCAACATCAAACACATAGATGAGACAGGATACAAATACCTGGGAATAATGGAAGGAGGAGATATAAAACACCACCAAGAGATGAAGGACACGATCAGGAAAGAATATATGCAGAGATCAAGGCGATACTCAAGTCAAAACTCAACGCCGGAAATATGATAAAAGCCATAAACACATGGGCAGTGCCAGTAATCAGATACAGCGCAGGAATAGTGGAATGGACGAAGGCAGAACTCCGCAGCATAGATCAGAAAACCAGGAAACATATGACAATACACAAAGCACTACACCCAAGAGCAAATACGGACAGACTATACATAACACGAAAGGAAGTGGAGGGAGAGGGCTACTAAGTATAGAGGACTGCGTCAACATCGAAAACAGAGCACTGGGGCAATATCTGAAAACCAGTGAAGACGAGTGGCTAAAGAGTGCATGGGAAGAAGGACTAATAAAAGCAGACGAAGACCCAGAAATATACAGAGACAGGAGAAAGACAGAAAGAACAGAGGACTGGCACAACAAACCAATGCATGGACAATACATGAGACAGACTAAAGAACTAGCCAGCGATGACAATTGGCAATGGCTACAGAGGGGAGAGCTAAAGAAGGAAACTGAAGGAATGATAACAGCGGCACAAGATCAGGCCCTAAGAACCAGATATGTTCAAAGTACGATAGACGGAAATAACATCTCTCCCATATGTAGGAAGTGCAATACGAAAAGTGAAACCATAAACCACATAGCAAGTGAATGCCCGGCACTTGCACAGAACCAGTACAAAAAGAGGCATGATTCAGTAGCAAAAGCCCTCCACTGGAGCCTGTGCAAGAAACATCAGCTACCTTGCAGTAATGAAGTGTACGAGCACCAACCTGAAGGAGTGATAGAAAACGATCAGGCGAAGATCCTCTGGGACTATGGTATCAGAACGGATAGGGTGATACGTGCAAACAGACCAGATGTGACGTTGATTGACAAAGTCAAGAAGAAAGTATCACTCATTGATGTCGCAATACCATGGGACACCAGAGTGAAGAGAAAGAGAGGGAAAAATTGGATAAGTATCAAGATCTGAAATAGAAATAAGAAGTATATGGGATAGCCCAGTGGTAATCGTACCCATAATCATAGGAGCACTAGGCACGACGTCCCAAGATCCCTGAAAAGGAAAATCTAGAAAAACTAGAGGCTGAAGTAGCTCCAGGGCTCATGCAGAAGAGTGTGATCCTAGAAACGGCACACATAGTAAGAAGAGTGATGGACTCCTAAGGAGGCAGGATGCAACCCGGAACCCCACACTATAAATACCACCCAGTCGAATTGGAGGACTGTGATAGAGTAAAAAAAAAAAAAAAAAAAAAAAAAAACTAATAATAATAATAATAATAAATAAAAAAAGAAGTAAAAATAAAAATTTAAAAATAATAATAATAAGATAAAATAATCATAATAAAAATAAAAAACAAAAATTAAAAAAATAGAAAAAAAGATAATAATAATAATAATAATAATAACAATAATAAAATAATAATAATAATAATAATAATAATAATAATAATAAAATAATAATGATAATAATAATAATAATAATAATAATCTAATAATAATAATAATAAAATAATAATAATAATAACAATAAATATAAAAGAAGTAAAAATAAAAATAAAAAATAAAAAAAATAAAAAAAATGACAATAATAATAATAATAATAATAATAATAATAACAATAAATATAAAAGAAGTAAAAATAAAAATAAAAAATAAAAAAATATAAAAAAATGACAATAATAATAATAATAATAATAATAATAATAATAATAATAATAATAATAATAATAATAATAATAATAATAAATAATAATAATAATAAAATATAAAGAAGTAAAAATAAAAATAAGAATTAATAATAAAAATAATAAAATGATTATAATGAAAATAAAAAAAATATAAGAAATAATAATAATAATAATAATAATAATAATAATAATAATAATAATAATAATAATAATAATAATAATCCACCATATTTATTTCCTGGTTTTTCTCTCACATGGAAAAAAAAAAGAATGATTTTACGTCTCTCTCCCCTAATAATTTATGATAATTCTCGTTCCCTTGACACGAATTATCCGCGCTTTTGCCCATAACTGATAATTGTCAATTAAGGAGAGAATTAAGAGAGAGAGAGAGAGAGAGGAGAGAGAGAGAGAGGAGAGAGATGAGAGAGAGAATACCTCTCCACTTCAAAACACAACCCCACAATCAGTTATAATGCGCGTCCATGAACATGTAGTTTTATAAACAAAGGCCCCCCCCCCAAAAGAAAAGGGGGGGGTGGGGGTTACAGAACGGTTTTCCGTTAGCGTTGGACGGTTAATGAACGCCCACTGGAGGTGGGCATAGGTGTACGTATGCATATGAATGTATATATTTATGCGTATGCTGAGAGAGAGAGAGAGAGAGAGAGAGAGAGAGAGAGAGAGAGAGAGAGGGAAGTAGGGGGGTTCGTTCCTAAGGCGTCCTGGGACCCAGCGGGAATCGGCCATTGGCGCCGAGGTGTCTAGCCCGGCTCTGTGTATGTGTTCGTATGTTTGTTTGTATGTGTCAGACTTCACCAAGAATCTTTTAATACTGCAGCCGATGTGCAGCCTGGTCGGCGCCAGCTGGTTAGCTCGAGAGAGAGAGAGAGAGAGAGAGAGGGAGAGAGAGAGAGAGAGACATGCCCTCATTCCAAGTACACCTTTCACAATACAAAGGAAAACTTGAAAGCACAAAAGAGTAATGTATACAAAGAAATCTCTCTCTCTCTCTCTCTCTCTCTCTCTCTCTCTCTCTCTCACTGGCCCACACTCCTATGGTTTCGTATAAGCAATGTTTGAATTTTCCTTCGAGTGGACACAGCATAAACATTGTGTGGGATGATACCCACTTGCTTCTGAGATACCCATGGCATCTTTTCTTCTTTTTTTGAGAATAAATATTTTGGTTTTTGAGTTATGGTTTTATTTTTTATCGTGGTTTTTGTTGTAGGAGAAAGAGAGTATTTTTTTCTATGAATCAAGGGTTTATAGTGTACAGTAAAATATACGTATATATATATATATATATATGGATATGCATACATATACACACACATATAAACATCAGTAATCCCACAGAGACCTTAAGTTAGTGGGTGACAATGAGGCCTTCAAACCCAAAAGCCCAACTGACAGATCAATATCTTTGCGTCACTTTCTGAAAGATTTGTTACGTAATACAGATGTGTATACAACTGGCCCACTGTATGGATTCCTGGCGTCCTGTTCGTCAATGTAGAATTGTATTTTTGTGTATATGTCTGTGTACAGATATATGCAGCTATACAGTTGTATGGGAGGGTAGGTGTATTCATGTGTTGTATGTCTGTGTATGTATATAGATGATGTATATATGTATATATATATATGTATATATATATACATTTAGAAGTAATAATAATAATAATAATAATAATAATAATAATAATAATAATAATAATAATTTTATTATTATTATTATTGCAAAACCTGAAACAGATTTTGATAACTAGAAATTAATAATAAATGAACAAAAAACGTAAAAAAACTTGGTAAATATACATAAATATACAACATTATTTTGTATATGTACTACCTCAAATACAAACGCAGACATAAACACAAATCTATACTAAGTAGAGATGTCTTATCGGAAAAGTGATTCCAGCCATGTTTGTGTCAGTGTAGTATGTAGCCCAAACGCGTCAAACTGCAGTCACATGCGATCACATACTGCCACCTACAGTGCGCCAGCACCTGTATTATGTGCGGTGGAGGTTGGAGGTACGTAAATTGGGGAGGTATGTTTATAATATTTGGAAGGTATACATCGGGTAGATCTGTTTGTAACCCTATACAATTAAGATACACGTGCATTGGCCCACCCCTACCCAACCCCCTACCCGACCCCCCTCCCTTCCCTCGCTCCCTCCTCTCTTCTTCATCCTCGTTCCTCTTCTCCTCTCTTCTCTCTCTCTCTCTCTCAAAAGGAACACGGTTGCTACTTCGACTCCTTGTCCAGCGCTGGTAGCGTGTTTGTGTTGCCTTCTACGTAGCTACCTCCAGGTTCAATCAATAGTGGCACAGTGGCCTTCTCTTGCTGGTAGCTGCCTGCTCTCTCTCTCTCTCTCTCTCTCTCTCTTCTCTCTCTCTCTCTCTCTCTCTCGTTCTTCTTCTTCTTGTCTGTTGTCTTGTTCCCCAAAACCACCCAGTTTCATCATATATCTGGTCTTTCTCCGGTCTGTCCTCTCCCCCCCCCCCCCCCCCGCCCTAGGATTTTTCAATGGTTTTTTTTAACCTGTTTTTTTTCGCCTGAGTTTTTGTGCCTGGTTTTTAAAAGTTTTTACCTGGTTTTCCCCTGTGTTTTTTCCCAGGTTTACCTTGATTTTTACCCTGGTTTTTAAGTTTCTCCCTGGGATTTTAAATTGTCCTGTATTTTCCGTTGGTTTTTATGTTTTTCCTGTTTTTTCCCTGGTTTTTTAAGTTTTTCCCTGTTTTTCTCCTGGTTTTTAATTTTTCTCTGGGGTTTACTGATTGTCACTGGTTTTTCCCTGGTTTTCTGCTGTTTTTCCCTGGTTTTCTCCAGGGCTTTAAATTTTTTTCCTGGTTTTCAACTTTTCCCTGTATTTTTCTCCTGGTTTTGTAAAATTTTCCTTGGTTTGCTTCCTGGTTTTTAAATTTTAAATTTTTTTTTTTTTTTTTTTTTTTTTTTTTCCCTGGTTTTTCTCCCGGTTTATAAGTTGTCCTTGTTTTTCTTCTGGTTTTCAACTGTTTCATTGATTTTCCCCTGGTTTTTATGTTTGTCCTTATTTTTTCCTCTGGTTTTTAAGTTGTTCCCTGGTTTTTTCCCTGGTCCCCCCCACCCCCCACGATCGTCAGAGCAGAAAGTATTTAATGAAAGCAAAATGTCAGAGAATCTGGGTTTGTGGGCCACACCTGACGAAAGGTCTCTCTCTCTCTCTCTCTCTCTCTTCTCTCTCTCTCTCTCTCTCTCTCCTCTCTCTCTCTCTCTCCATGATATATTTAAGGTTTGGAAAGGTCAGGCCGAGTAAGTCTTGTCTCTCTTCTCTCTCTCTCTCTCTCTCTCTCTCTCTCTCTCTCTCTTGGTACCAGTACGTGCTGAAGCAATTATAAGTACTTGCACGATTCGAGGTTGTAATTGGTGGCTTAGTGTTTGCTAAATGCTCTCTCTCTCTCTCTCTCTCTCTCTCTCTCTCTCTCTCTCTCCTCTCTCTCTCTCTCTCTCTATATATATATATATATATATATATATATATATATATATATATATATATATATATATATAATCAGAAATTCTAGGACCGTTGAGAGCAACGTCGAGTTTTCATCTAAATCAGAAAGAAAGAGAGAGAGAGAGAGAGAGAGAGAGAGAGAGAGAGAGAGAACGGAGCAGGCTTATAACACAACGAACAGTGAATCACAGAAGCAGGACAGAGTTCCAAAGTTCGAAAAAATACCATTTTTTTTTTTTTTTTTTTTTTTTTTTTTTTTGTTTTTTTTTTTTTTAAGGATTTCAATTGATTCCTCCCCAACCGCTAGGTAGTCTGCTACAGGACGAGCGTTGGTCATATCACTGCCTCTATTTATAGCTTGTGGTGTACCACAGGGCAAGATCGAGTTCCCTTCCAGTTTCTGGGAGGCTTCTCTCTCTCTCTCTCTCTCTCTCTCTCTTCTCTCTTCAAGGGTACGTATTGCCTATTGAACAGGTTTCCAGACAGTAACTACTGGTCTCATATCATGTTACTGGAAGGTACAAACATCAAGAGACAGGAGGATATATACTCCTGATGGTTGTCAGTTTCTAATAATAATAATAATAATAATAATAATAATAATAATAAAATAATAATAATAATAATAATAATAATAATAATAATAATAATAATAATAGTTTTTGACTATTACCTAATGAGATATGTCAACCGTTCGGTGCGTTGCTCACCAGTTTAAGCAACAATGAGAAAACAATGATTAGAAAAATAGAGAAGAACCTTTATAAAAATTAATGCAGCTGAGGCAGCAATTACTTTTTAATAAAACATGTTTTAAAAGAGGTTTACTTCCAGCATACAATAATAATAATAATAATAATAATAATAATAATAATAATAATAATAATAATAATAATAATATAATAATAATAAAAGGGGAAGAAGGACTAATAAAAGTAGACGAAGACCCAGAAATATACAGAGACAGGAGAATGACAGACAGAACAGAGAACTGGCACAACAAACCAATGCACGGACAATACATAAGACAGACTAAAGAACTAGCAGCGATGACACATGGCAATGGCTACTGAGGGGAGAGCTAAAGAAGGAAACTGAAGGAATGATAACAGCGGCACAAGATCAGGCCCTAAGAACCAGATATGTTCAAAGAACGATAGACGGAAATAAACATCTCTCCCATATGTAGGAAGTGCAATACGAAAAATGAAACCATAACCACATAGCAAGTGAATGCCCGGCACTTGCACAGAACCAGTACAAAAAGAGGCATGATTCAGTGGCAAAAGCCCTCCACTGGAGCCTGTGCAAGAAACATCAGCTACCTTGCAGTAATAAGTGGTACGAGCACCAACTGAGGGAGTGATAGAAAAACGATCAGGCAAAGATCCTCTGGGACTATGGTATCAGAGCATATAGGGTGATACGTGCAAATAGACCAGACGTGACGTTCATTGACAAAGTCAAGAAGAAAGTATCACTCATTGATGTCGCAATACCATGGGACACCAGAGTTGAGAGAAAGATAGGGGAAAAAATGGATAAGTATCAAGACCTGAAAATAGAAATAAGAAGGATATGGGATATGCCAGTGGAAATCGCTACCATAATCATAGGAGCATTAGGCACGGTCCCAAGATCCCTGAAAAGGAATCTAGAAAAACTAAAGGCTGAAGTAGCTTCAGGACTCATGCAGAAGAATGTGATCCTAGAAACGGCACACATAGTAAGAAAAGTGATGAACTCCTAAGGAGGCAGGATGCAACCCAGAACCCCACACTATGAATACCACCCAGTCGAATTGGAGGACTGTGATAGAGCAAAAAAAAAAAAATGATAATAATAATAATAATAATAATAATAATAATAATAATAATAACAATAATAATATAAATAATAATATAAAAGTTATTTCTCATTAATTAGAGTTTTCTTGTGACCTTCTGGGACCTTAGAATCTGGAACCTTTAACCTGGAACATGGAATTTGGAATATGGAACCTGGAATTGGGAAACTTGAACCTAGAACTAGGAATCTGGAACATGGAACTTTTAATCTGGAACTTTGAACTCGGAACTGGCATCTGGAACC
>NC_087222.1:27318973-27322031 GCF_015104395.2 Macrobrachium nipponense
ATGAGAGAGAGAGAGAGAGAGAGAGAGAGAGAGCGTAATAACCATTGGTTGATGGTGTATGAATAAAAATGAAGAGAGAGAGAACGGGAAAGCATTGTCAAAAAATCCTTCCCATGAACTTATTTGCAGAGAGGAGAGAGAGAGAGAGAGAGAGAGAGAGAGAGAGAGAGAGGGGATCTGTTTCCCAGAAATTTAATTAAGGGTAATCCTTTCTGCTCCTGGAAGAGATCATCTTCGAGAGAGAGAGAGAGAGAGAGAGAGAGAGAGAGAGAGAAATTGAGATAGGGTAGAGAGAGAGAGAGGGGGCGCGAATCGAGATAGGCTAGAAAGAAAGAAAGAGAGAGAGAATTGAGATGGATAGAGAGAGAGAGAGAGAGAGAGAGCGAATCGAGATAGGGTAGAAAGAAAAAAAGAGAGAGAGAGATGTGAGATAGGGTAGAAAGAGAGAATTAAGATTGGATAGTAAGAGAGAGGAGAGAGAGAGGAGAGAGAGAGAGAGAGAGACTGACGGAGGTAGATTAATATACAGACCCAAGACCTTGTTGGTTTCCCGTTCAAAAATAAACTTAGTAATAATAATAATAATAATAATAATAATAATAATAATAATAATAATAATAATAAAAATAATAATAATAATAAAATTAGGGAATACGTGACTACCTATCGCACTCTCTCTTATACGACCCCCGACGCCACGTCCAATCAGCGCGCCTCCCCCCCCCCCCCCCCCCCCAAATCATCTGGGCCAAACTGAATAAATTCGGGGCCCCCAATCTTAAGGGCGAATCATCTCATTGAAGGAGATTGACCTTTGATTGGGACAAGGATTTGAGTCACCTTGTATGTACGTATGATATAATATATATTATTATTATTATTATTATTATTATTATTATTATTATTATTATTATTATATTATTATTATTATTATTATTATTATTTTATGCTCTATCACAGTCCTCCAATTCGATGGGTGGTATTCATAGTGATGGGGTTCGGGTTGCATCACTTTTCTTACTATGCGCCGTTTCTAGGATCACACTCTTCTGCATGAGTCCTGGAGCTACTTCAGCCTCTAGTTTTTCCAGATTCCTTCTCAGGGATCCCGGGATCGTACCTAGTGCTCCTATGATTATGGGTACGATTTCCACTGGCATATCCCATATCCTTCTATTTCTATTTCAGGCTTGATGCTTATCCATTTTTTCCTTTCTTTCTCTTCAACTCTGGTGTCCCATGGTATTGCGACTCAATGAGTGATACTTTCTTCTTGACTTTGTCAATCAACGTCACGTCTGGTCTATTTGCACGTATCACCCTATCTGTTCTGATACCATAGTCCCAGAGGATCTTTGCCTGATCGTTTTCTATCACTTCTTCAGGTTGGTGCTTGTACCACTTATTACTGCAAGGTAGCTGATGTTTCTTGCACAGGCTCCAGTGGAGGGCTTTTGCCACTGAATCATGCCTCTTTTTGTACTGGTTCTGTGCAAGTGCCGGACATTCGCTTGCTATGTGGTTTATGGTTTCATTTTTCGTATTGCACTTCCTACGTATGGGAGAGATGTTATTCATGTCTATCGTTCTTTGAACATATCTGGTTCTTAGGACCTGATCTTGTGCCGCTGTTATCATTCCTTCAGTTTCCTTCTTTAGCTCTCCCCTCTGTAGCCATTGCCACGTGTCATCGCTGGCTAGTTCTTTAGTCTGTTTCATGTATTGTCCGTGCATTGGTTTGTTGTGCCATCCCTCTGTTCTGTTGGTCATTATTATTATTATTATTATTATTATTATTATTATTATTATTATTATTATTATTTTTATTATTATTATTGTACACGAAGGCCCAAAAAGGACAGGTTGATTAAGCTCAGGTATAAGGGATTCAATCTCTACGGTTTTGTTGATGTTGTAGAGCTATGTAGAGCATCTACATAGCATCAATTTCATGTGGAGCTACGTAGGGCCTCTGTTACAGATCATCAATTTTTTGTAGAGCTACGTAGGGCCTCTACAGAGCATCAGAGGTTGATGTAGAGTTATCTATAGCCTCTACAGAGCATCTGAGGTTGATGTAGAGCTATCTATTGCCTCTACAGAGCATCAATTTTATGTAGAGCTACCTACAGCCTCTACAGAGCATCAGAGATTCACGTAGAGCTAAAGTCCTCGACATATCAGTTAAATGAAATAATGGGTCTTTTTTCTGTTAAACTTTTTTATTGACACTTGATGAGAGAGAGAGAGAGAGAGAGAGAGAGAGAGAGAGAGAGAGAGAGAGGTTCGTATGGCCCTATACGCCAGATCGAGCGTGTAGGTATCTTTATCTCTCTCTCTCTCTCTCTCTCTCACACTCTCCCTGGGGAGTTGACAGAAAGGATATCGAACGGAAAAATTGGAGGGGGTGGGGCTTAGGGGTGGATGGGCGGGGCAAGGGTGATAGGGGGGTGGGAGGGGGCTGGCTAAGTAGGAGGTAGTTGTAAACATATATAGGGGGAATATATAGCAGTTGAAGGCCTGCTGTATCTCCCCTCTTTTCTCTCTCTCTCTCTCTCTCTCTCTCTCTCTCTATAGGCATCGCCCTTTGCTAATCAATATGTTTTGCTCTCTCTCTCTCTCTCTCTCTTTCTCTCCCTCTCCCTCTCCCTCTCCCTCTCTCTCCCCCCCACCCCAGAAGGGTCGATAATATGTGTATACTTTTCGCAAAGACTTGTACTTAAGAAACTGACTCGACGCTCTCTCTCTCTCTCTCTCTCTCTCTCTCTCTCTCTCTCTCTCTCTCTCTCTCTCTCTGTGAAGAATTAAGTAAGAAAATATGTAAATTTAAAAGTTATATAAAATTCAATATGAAAAAATATATTGATAAATGGTATATATGAAAAAATGGAAAATAAAACTTTAATGAATACAGAAATATATTTTGTATAGATAATCAAAAGCTGAATGAATAGATGGTTCTCTCTCTCTCTCTCTCTCTCTCTCTCTCTCTCCTCTCTCTCTCTCTCTCTCTCTCTCTCGGAAAACGCCCTTAAGGACAGGTGAAAGATCCAATTTC